>NW_024881990.1:0-220000 GCF_019059575.1 Amphibalanus amphitrite
TCTCTGCCTCTCTCTCTCTCCTCTCTTCTCTCTCTCTCTCTCTCTCTCTCTCCTCTCCCTCTCTCCCTCTCTAGGTTTATTCACTATCTTGCCCCCAATGATTGTGCCATATATCGACGCGACTAGCCTAAACCATACTACAACACAGTTAGTTAGAGACCTAGACAATTCAACTAGCCGGAGAGAGGCTGGTTCGAGCCAGGCCCCTGTGCCTGTTTTGACTCTGCTGACACCGTTGATCACTGCGAGATGGGAAATGAGTATTCCGTGACTCGATGAATTCTACTGCGTATTCCCATGAAGTATAGCAAAGGCACCGAGCGGCTAGCCGTCCGTGTCGACCGGACTTTGAAGGGCTAGGGCTAATATGTAAGAGTGTAAGAGCGATAAACGAGGGCAAGGTTGCCGAGTTATAGTGTCGCGGAGTGGCTCCGCCGAGGTGTTCAGAAGAAACACAGAGTTATAGTTTCGCGGAGGGCTCCGCCGAGAGTATTATCGTTTAGGAACTTATCCCTCAACTGAAGCACAACCGGACCACCCACAACACCGAGTCGACAGACCGGCAGAGGTGCGTACAACCGCTGTTTCCTTTGAGCTTGGGCGAAATTATCCGCACTGTGGCAGTGCGCGCGCGCGAGAGAGAGAGAGGTGGTCGATGGAAATGTAAGAGTTGTTATGCGGAGTGGCTCCGCCAAGAGTATTATCATTTAGAAACTTATCCCTCAACTGAGGCACAACCGGACCACCCACAGCACCGAGTCGACAGACCGGCAGAGGTGTGTACAACCGTTGTTTCCTTTGAGTTTGGGCGAAATTGTCCGCACTGTGGCAGTGCGCACGCGAGAGATAGAGGTGGCCGATGGAAGTGTAGAGTTGTTATGCGGAGTGGCTCCGCCGAGAGTATTATCATTTAGGACTTTATCCCTCAACTGAAGCACAACCGGACCACCCACAACACCGAGTCGACAGACCGGCAGAGGTGTGTACAACCGTTGTTTCCTTTGAGTTTGGGCGAAATTATCCGCACTGTGGCAGTGCGCGCGAGCGAGAGAGAGGTATAGTCGATGGAAATGTATGCACTGTGGCAGTGCACGCGATTGAAGAGCAGGCAGTGGCCGGGAGCGCATGAGAAACGTAGCTTCAATGGAAGAGAGTAATAACGTAAATGGGGTCAGAAGGACACCCAGTGCCAATTTGCTTAGAATTCAGGGACTTAAAGGGGCTAATACCTCATTATACGCGCATAAGTACCAAACAGGGTATAAACTCACCTCAGGAGATAACCATGCAAATTTCAGCGCCACTGGGAGGATTAGATGGAAACGGGAGGGTCGGTTTGTCTAGCCGAATGTTCTTCGTAGATGTATGCATGATCGAATAAATGGATGCGTGTGCGGATGAAAAGGGAGTAATGAATGGTTATATTAAGGACCAGTGGGAGCTAGACACTCATGCTCGAATTGCATTTTATTTCTCTGATGGGATAGAGCCCTTGGCATCGAACGGATACGAAATGGGAACATGGGAAGGCCTTGCCCTGGGGTTTAAAGCCAAGCAATTCCATCAGCCGGTGACAAATCCCATCCCTTCCAAATTGGACCTATTCCTCCCCGAGCAGTGAAGACTATATGTTGTAAGGAAATTGCAAGCCTCTCAAATAAATTTGTACTGCACGACGACGGAGCCAGTGCCATGTGGGAATCAGACAGGCGTTAAGGAGGAGACGATACACCTGCCCACCCGGTGTCGTCCTCCGAGGCGGACGATCACACCGCTTACAGCCTCACGTCACTCACACGGCACACGTGCACCGCCAAGCCGCCCAGCCGCACCGTTACAGATAGAGCGGTAAGGCTGCTTAGTTGGACTGCCGCGCTTATTGTGTTGCGCGAAAAGTCCGTGCTTAGCGATTCATGGCGAGGGAAAATCAAGACTGGGTATTGCATTTTCGGGACCTAGGTGAAGGAAGCATTTTATGTTAATTTCCGTTATAGGTATGTAACGTTCTTCGTCGTCGCAGCTTCTACGTAAGGCGGTATTTTCGCTTGTAAATAGGTGTGGACATAATTGATGTGAAGAACACGAGCGACAAAAGTGTAGACATCCCTTACTATCAGGCTGATAGAGAATGCTATTTTCAGATTTTGTGGTGCCTCTCCTGAACCGGAGCTTCGTCAATCACTTGTGGTGGAAGCGTCTCAGAATGATTGCGTCGGTGTACTGTGTACATGGGAGCTTTGAGTTTGACGTTCCAACATTCTTTACACTATTATGTTGATTTGTGGCCATCGACAGCGACCAGCGGGCACTAATACTTTGAAGACGTCAAATATTGTCGCAATAAAATTTATCAACGGGCTTCCCCTGACCAAAAGAAGCGTCTCTGACGGGATTTCTGTCATAAGTGTTAATTACGGCTTACTGAGGTGACCACGACTCTAGGTGAGGACGAAATGGCTGCAACGGCGACAAGCCATTTTCCTGATAGTGATCTTTGGGTGTATTCTATTACGTGTACTTCTTGACCTCAATAGCGAGCATTGTGCTCTTGGTGTCACTGAAGCCGCCGATTGTCTTGAACTAGTTACGTAAATGCCAAGGTAACCTTTTTTACCTCGAGCTGCTTGCTAACTCGTGGGCCTGAATGAACGCGTAACGTTCGTTTTACCATGTACATATGTACGACACTTACCTACGAGACCTACACAACGCTTATGCTCAAACCACCGAAGCCATCGACGACGTACGGTGCAATGGTCTGAGATGATCATTGAGCATCACTGATATTAAAATTATCATTAAATGATCAGTGATCCTGTATGCATACATCAGCTCTCCGTCGCCGTGTCCGTGTCTTTACCCTGCCCACAGTTTCCACAAATGGTCCAGATTGTAAACCCGAGCCTCTGCTCCTTGTCTGCTGTAGTGGCAGTGACGGGCACTCTGTCCTCTCGATACCGGATCCGACCGAGCCCATCCGTCGGGACGACTGCGTCCGGCTGACCGCTGATGGCGAGACAAGGTCACTCTGTGGCGACCAAGGGGCTGCCCGAGCCGCGGATACAGCTTTGGCACAAGGGGAGACGAGCGTACGCCCCAACCGCAAGCTATGGAGACGGAATCCCGTGGAGCCGGACACCGCGGCGCACACGGGACACACATCGAGTGACCTTCAGTGGGTTTAGGTCTATGGCTGGTGATCATCGATCTCTTCAGATTTTGATCCATGGAACATCATGGCTGACATTAACAATGTTCGTGTATTTGTCTTGTAGCATTCACCAATACAAGCAAAAGTCAACGACGTAAAGCGTGACCCTTGAAAAATATACACACCTTCCAATAAATACACTCTGTAAAAGACTAGCATATATCTCTTTAATCGGCTTCAGAAGGACACACCATTTCTATTTTCAATGACATTAAATAGAAGCCACATGGAAGTGTACTTGTAGTAAAATGGAACGAAGCACCATTAAAGCACGAGTCACAAGCACATCTGTTCGGAAGTTTCAAATACAAAGCAACGCCAATAGACTTCTCACAACTCACAATGGACGCTCTGGAAGGCACTGACACAGCGAGCTCCGACACCATCCTGTATCGCTCTTCACCGCATCACAGAGATCGCAGACAAACTGAACCAGCACCGGACCGACCTCATCCGCCGCGCTCCTAATGCCCCGCCCGGTCTCTGCCGCCGCCGTCACAACCGTTCACCTTTCAGGCACTATAGTGTAGCCATCAGGACATGTTACGGCTAACGTCCCCACTGCGACAGGGCATCTTAATGACAGTCCGGCGACGCAGAACAGCCCACTTCCCCCTACTCGTACAGCTGCCATACAGAGCCCACGGCAGCACACATTCTCACAAGCACAGCGTCGCTCTTGGAGCGCCCCATCCCGCCCCGTTTCGCGCCTCAGCTGCTAGCAGTCTCTGAAGTGTCTCGCTCATTAGACGACTCTGTCCGTGTCCGGGCGGTCACCTCAGCCCGCAACTCGTCCAGCTGACGCTGCAGCTGCGCCGTCAGACGCGCCTCCATATTACTCAGCAGGTCCTTGATGTCTTCGAAGGAGACGGCGCGGGCTGAGGCCACCTCGCGACCTCTGTGCATGCGCAGACCGCCTTCAGGCTCGCTGGGAACACGCAGCGAAGTGTGGCGTCTGTTTTGTCCGGCCGCCACCGGCGGCTGCTGCTGGCTGCGCCCGTTCGCCGTCGCACCACCCGATGATGAGCCACCCTCGTGGCCCTCCTGCGCGTGCAGGGCGCGCCATATACGCTCCAACATCTCCTTGTTGATCTTGTGCTCGCGGATCGCCTTGGTCTTGTAGTCGAGGATCTGCAGCTCGTGCGACTTCTGTGGGTGGTTGGGCATCAGGAAGACGCGTTTGGAGAGCACGTCCAGGTGAATCGAGTCAAGGATCGGACGCGTCATGGAGTGTAACCAACCGCAATGGAAGAGGGACTTCATGAAGGCAGTCATCAGCTCTGTGTTGTAGATGAGCTGAGACTGTTTCTTTAGGCGCTCCAGGTGCGCGCCAGCCCGCAGCCCCTGGACGTCGTTGACAGCCAGGGCCACCAGGAGGTTGGAGAGGATGATCGACACCAGCACGAGGAAGAAGAAGAAGATGACATGGCTGGTACCCCTGAGAGGAATTGCCGCTGGGTCTAGAAACAAACCCTCATAGTCCACCTCGCCTATCATCAGTGTTAGCGTTTTCATAAACGAGTTGAACGGGTCCTTGAAGGCACCGGCCTTGCGGAAGGCAAGGTGGAAGCTGATGGAGAAGGCTACCAGCAGGCTGAAGTACACGAAGAAGATCCTGCAGAACACCTTGGCAACTCGGATGAACATGCTGACGTAGATACCGCAGCTGGGGAACTGCCCGATCATGTGCATCGTTTTGGACCAAAGGAAGAGCACGTAGAAGGCGGCTAGGTGCGTCTGCCACGCGCCATCACTGTCAGCACTCACCGCGAAGAACATGCAGAATAGGATCCAGTTGAGGCACGACACACCGTTGGTGAAATAGTTGGACGCCGACGAGATGATGTTGAGAAGCTCGTGTATCACCAGGATGACCACCATGCTCACTGACGTCCAGTAAAAGCCGAGTTCCCACTCCATTATCCTGGTGGCGAACGCGGTCACACTCTCACTGTCACCGAGCTCACCAGACTCACCGGACGCGTTCGTCGCGCTCGCGTTCACCGCAGGGTATATCACACGGTTGGTCCTATCCCACACAAACTTGTTCAAAATGAAGAACGTGCTCACAATCACAAACACCAGGTAGAAGAGCAGCTTCAGCAGAAACAGCTTGACGACGCGATGCCACTTGAGCGCGAGGAACGATTGACACACAGGATGAATGAGCACCTCTGACTCTCCGATCTTGATGAAGTTTCTCAACAGGTCCGTGTGGCATAGAGCGTCCGCACGAATCAGCGGCTTGAAGTTGATGGTGATCTCGAAGTTCTTGTTGTTCTTGGGCAGTTTGTTCGGCACCAGACAATGATCAAGAATCTGATCCAGCGCGTTTGGGATGTTGCGCAACATCATGGCCAGCGCTGTCTCGCCTTCCGAGTTCTTGGCCTTCAGGTCTGCGCCCCCGTTGAGGAGGGCCACCACGTTGGGTATGGAGCCGGCCTTTGCGCACTTGTGCAGTGGCGTCTCGCCCTGGTTGTCGGGTAGGTTCACCTCTGCGCCGGCCTCCAGCAGCAGACGAACGCACCGCACCTCGCTGCCCAGCGCGGCGTCGTGCAGCGGCGAGTAACCTCGCATGTCCTGCACGAACACAGCCGCCTTCTGCCGCGCTAGCAGCACGCCCATGCACTCGGCGCAGCCGGCCACCGCCGTGAAGTGCAGCGGCGTCTGGAAGAACTTGTTCTCGATGCTGGCGTCGGCTCCGCGCGAGAGCAGCAGCTCGACGCCGTGCCGCCAGCGGATGCGCGCCGCCTGGTGCAGCGCCGACTCGCCGAAGAAGCCGTTGACGGCGTTGACGTTGGCGCCGCGGTCCAGACAGGCGGTGACGGCTTCCAGACTGCGCCGGTCGATGGCCTCGAAGAGCTGCTGGTCGGCCTCGGTGGGCTGAGGCGGGTTCAGCGGCGAGTAGCGATGCGACATGTTGTGCTTGCGCCGCGACATCTCCAGCCAGCCGGACGGCTGGTGACGCAGAGAGCGGGCCATCACTGCAACGGAGAGATGGAGAGCGGTCAGAGATTGACAGACGGAGAGCGGTCAGATGCTGACAGGGGTGCTTAAAGACAGGTAACACACGTTCAGAGACTAGCAGTGGCATTAGCTTGAAGACCGTCCTCAAACGGCCAGACACTGGCAGACGGATACTGACATGCTGCCAAAAGTAGCGAGACACTGGCATCAGGCATACGGCAAACGCTCAAACACGGGCACAGACTGCGTCGGATGCTGACAGTAGTCGGCACATGTTCAGAGACGGACGGACGTTTGCAAACGGTAAGCAGAGGTTTACCGACGTGGTCTTGTGAGGCTGCTGCAAGTGGCTTTGTCAAAACTCAAAGGTTGAATGGAAGAGGTAAACTCGTGTGCTGGTAGACAGGTCACGTGTTCAGTCAATAACAGAATAGACCCGATGGGGGCTGCCAGGAGCGCAAATGGACGGGACAGTCCGTTGTACATGGACGGAACGCCGTGTCAGGAACGCCGTGCCAGTTCTTCCGTGGTAACCCTAACCAGATAAGTTTTTTTTTTACCCTAACCAGATAAGGTGTTATCATGAAAACTGAACAATTTTTTCAGACACAGCAGTCATGGTGTAGAAAAGATCAGCCACGTACCGGGCCCCTGACTGAAACATGAACTATACAGTTACAGGAATGTTGCTGAGAGCAAGTACTAAATTGGGACTGGTTCCCGGGCGCCCTGTAGGAAAGGCAGCCGATACGAGTCCCTAGAAATGCCTGTACGAAAGCCCGACATTTCCTCAGCCAATGAGTCCCGCGCACAATGCCCGTGGTCGCAACGTTTCGGTCAAATTGCTGACACCGAGTGGACAGTGGTTCGGGTTCCCTTATACGCTAATGTCAGTCGTTACGCGTAGCGTAAATACATGTGTATATGTGCCGCCAGATCATCAAGAAGGGATTTCATGTCGCTCGCCTTGTAATGGAGCCGTTATCCCATAATCATTGTGAATGTTATTTGACAGCGATTATTATCGCTGGTTGTGTAGGGGCCAGAAGTAAGCGAAGGAAGGCGTGTGGTGAACAATTTTTAATGTTTATGTTGTAAAAAAGATAAGCACTTCGCAGGTATCTGCGCTCAACAGCTTTCCTTAGCGGCTAGCTGGGTAAGGTAAACTTTGCGATCAGTACTTTGTGGATACGGCTTTGATGTCCGTAAAGAAATTGGCCCACGCAAGAAATTCTGATGGATAAAGGTTGCAGATTCGGAAGTTTATCTGGCGAGGAAGGCATCATGTACGAATGCCGAATGCATACATACATAGGTAGGTACATATCACATATGTACATGTGTAATGACTATTGAGTGTCCGTTTATCTAGGTACTACGTTATAGGGACGGCTGATTGTCTAACCCCTATCGCCGGGTATTGTGCACAATATTATTTTAACGGCCCACATTTATACCACTCATTTTATCCCTCATGGCTCACGTTTTGATAATCATCTAAGCAGATAGTGGTCGACCAACGGCACGCAATGAATGTCGCCGTCGCTGCATTCGCGATTGTTCTCTGAAAAGCTCATGTCGGCATTGTATCGAGATTGGTGCAATTTTATGGCTCATCAGCCTACACTGAGATCGTCGTGTGGACATGCCCCCTACGTTGTGACATTCAGCGTGTCATCATATTTCGCGATCAAAGAACGACGCCGACCGCTGGTCAAGCGCACGTTTACGGAAATAATGACGCCGCAGGAGCCGGTACAATAAACAGAGTGACGCGTAAAACGGCACAGAAATAGCGGGACGGGATGCGACAGTCATGTTCCCCCGGCCTTCGTTTGTTTTCCAATAAATTGCGAATTATGTTTCTTATATATTATATGGCGAGACGGCTGTTTGTTTCGTCCCAAGGCCATTGGATCATTGAGTATGGATTCAGTGCCACCTGCCATATCAATGAAGCTCGTCATTTTTTAACTAAATCAAGGGCTTCTAGCAAATTAAGCAGTACCTACTTGCTTAGGTAGTATTGGTAGTATTTTTTCATGGATATACTCTTTTGCTTTTATCCGCTCTCAACAAGCGTGATCTCGAAAAGTTGCATTCTTTATCCATGTCATCTACAAAGGAGGTGATAACTTCAAATAAACTGCGGTTTTTAATGCATAATGTCTCGCAATAATCCACCAAGCACTCACAGCAGTGAGTCGAGTCACCTTCCACGGTGCCTGGTACAGAATATCCGTCTGTTTTATACGCTCGTGCCGAACCCGTTACACAATTCACTCACGTTTCTGCAGGGAGAGCGACAGACTGCGCAGATTGTGTTTGGCGCTGGCCGTTTTCGCCTCGGCCAGTCCAGGCAGGTGACCCGCGTCCCAGACCCGGTCAGGGATGCCTGAGTCGCTGGCGCGTCGGTTGAACACCACCTTGCTCTGCAGGTCAAAGTCGTTGACCATGATCGCCGGGGGCTGACAGGGGTCTGGGTTGCCGCTTGGAGGCGGTGAGACCATCGCCTCAGCGGTCATCTCAGTCACCGTTCCGGCCTCCATTGCCGCGGGGCAGCGAGGCCGCTCCGCTGTGGTATGTAGAGACCTCGGATGTCAGGCGTCCGATATATCACCACTATACTCGGTTCCACTGCGCCCCGACTCAGAACGGATGGCTGTAATCACTGTGTCACGGCCGGTCCACACATCCCAGGGGCGTCTCGCTCTGCCGCCGTCACGGGGCCGCTGCCAGTGCCCTGAGGCGCTGCCGGCCGAGCGCTTGCACACCTGACCCACCGTCCAGCCGATTGACGACTCGACTGTGTGAGCGGCGGGCCGGCGCCGCGCGCGCGGATCAGGTAAAGATCCGACGGCCTTGGTCTCCGCTGGGGCGGACTGTCTGTTCCTGCCTCGTAAGACGCGGAGCTGAGCCGCCTCTAACCGGTCCCCGCAGACGACGGAGGATGGCCCACTGCCAGCCAATGAGCGGAGATTACTGCACCCGTCCACCAATCGTGGGCGACACCGCCGAACCCACGGAAACGCCTAATGTCACGATGAGTGACGCGGGCGGATTGTTGTGCGCGTCTGGTAGGTCGTGGCCCGGTCACCTGGGGTCTCTATGCCACGCGCCAGGCACGCGCTACTTCTTCGTATTGCTCTTTCCGTGACCGTGCGGTCGAATGAAGGGGCGCGCTTCGGCTGATTGCAGCTTGAGTGTCCGATTTAGGGTAGTGATGGCATGAGACAGCCTCAAAAAAATGGTCACAGAAGGGTCATCGTGCGTAAGCCGTCGGCAGAACTTAGCACAGCGCTTGGGTCAGCTTCTGTATCTGGCGTAGCTTGGAGATGAAATAGCTCCTGCCCATGCTGCCGTGCACGAACTCCGAAGCCGCTAAGCCGCTTAGTGTCAAATACAGCTGGGTCTAAGGGCTTCCGCTAATGCTAGTTAGTGCTGATATCCGGGAACGTCGACCCGGTAGGTAGAGGCCGATGCCAGGCGATCGCTGCGAGATAGCTCAGATCCCTGATACCATCTACAAGTGGCGGAATGCAGATTCCTCATCGCGTGTAGATAGGGCTAGAGCCGCGCTGCGAATGCGATTATACTTGAACCGGGCTCAGCATCTATGTTCTCCCCAGTCATGACGTTCCAGGGTCCCGGAAGCTAGACATGCGGTCGCGAAATATTCACTTTTCGATATTCATTGACCCGCCACTAACAATCACTGTGAATGACAGGCCTGCATGATAACTGATTTGTCTGATGTCACAGTAAGCCAAGGTCAGGGTCGCCAATGCAATGGGATTGCAGAGGACATATCAGAGCTGCTCATACATACCTTCTGACAGTTTGCGCATCCCCTCTCTCCACGCTGCGCTCTCCTCACTCTTTCCACTCCACTCTCTCTCCTTGGAGCCCGGTGCTCCCCGGTGTTCGCCCACAGGAGCCCGGTGCTCCCAATGTTCGGCCACAGGAGCCCGGTGCTCCCCGTGCTCGGCCACAGGAGCGCGGTGCTCCCCCGCTGTTCACCACAGCACCGAGACTAACGGCTCTGCCACTCTGCCGGGCCCCACCGCTAGGTTCGAGTTTGTGTGTGAACGAAGCCACTCCCGCTCATCTAACACATACAGAGGAAACCGGGAGAGGAGACGACCGGGCTGCCGGGGCCGCTCGGCCGACACATCATTAGCAGATAAACAGCCGACTGCTGTGGGCTGGCAGCCACGCCGGTACCGTGCGTACGCAGGCTGCAGCGGAGCCCGCAGCTTGGCTATATGTGGACCGGACGCGACGGAAATATAGGAACGCCGGTTTGGTACGCAGTGGCACTTTCAGCTCCGCGTGGCACCGGCGCCGCGTGTCCCGTTTAGGAAGGGTCGACTTGAACGTCGACGATGGAGAAAACAACAGAAAAGCACCGGGCTTATTGGGAATAGTTTTCGACCATACCTCGCATGCATTTATTTGTGCCAGCCAGCCATTGCCCACAAAAGTGACACTGGCTGGCTGGCTGCGTGATAGTTTACATTTCCACCGCTAGGTGGTTTAGGCGATAAACGCCTGAATATATACTGCGCCACATTACAGCACTTCGCCCGCGGCCCGGCCCAGATGCGCAGATGGATCAAAGACGGCACAGTGGTGGGTCCAAGGGCAATTCGTGCATTTGACCTTTCCGCAGAGTCCGATATTGAGAAGTTATGTTGTTGTTTTTTCTCGCGTAGAAATGAAACTGCGTTTTCCTTTGCCATATCCGAATTGTAACCTTATTCAAAGCTTATTTTTTACTGCACGGTAACGCGTAAGGAAGCGAAATCTGCGGAGTCTCTTCTGGGGATTAAAACCACTGCAATATCCCGAACCACTTCTGGATTTAGTAATGGCCTGGTAGCGTTTTGAGTGCCATAAATCAATCGTCAGCAATGAACACTGAACAGCCGGTTCGGGCTCCTCCGGGTCCCGCATCGCCGCAGCGTGCCCAAAACGAACGCGGCTGCTAAATTCAATCAATAAATGGCGGCGCACATGTCAGTCACCACCCGACTGCGAACGCAAACAACCCGCTCTGACTCCCGGAGCGCGTGAATTCTGCGCAGGTTGTGCGGTCACAAAAACGTGACGGGGTCGAGCTTCGAGTCCCTATGGATAGCAGAAAGGTCATTGAGCCTTAGGCTGGTTAATATAAGCTCCGATGACGTTTGGACAGTGTGTTTGCGTCGCACTTATCAGTGAAATTCTGGTACATTCGCTGCGCTTCAGGTGAGCGGTCAACTCGTATCGGTCGGTGTCTGATTCAGTAGAGGTCGAATTCCTCTCGTGGTCACAGTTTCAGTCGACCCCTTGTTTTGCTGGTGAGGCGCCGGTGGAACGACGGGGGGCGTGTCAGAACGCCGACTGTGCGCCGCGCTGTGCCCGGCCTCAAGGTAAACGCTGCGGCCTATTTCTGTGCCCGGCTCCGCCACCGCAGCCGCCCCTCCCCGCCCCAGCTCCGTCGAGCTCGCCACAAGCTCCGATTCATGGTCGCCGTGCGGCTATATGCTGCCGAGTTACGGTCTTTGAAACAGATTCATGGAATACCGGCACGATCCGTGACTGAATCGATATTCCGATAGAGCGAGGCTTAGGTTTTAATTCCGTCGGATGTCGAATGCCGTATTTCAAAGAATGATAAGACGTCAGCGGTGACGTTGTTTTCAGGTATTCGGCCGTTACGTAGTTCATACTGTCACAGCGAATCGATTTTCGTGCAGAGCACCGTTCTGTTAGATTTGCGAGCACCATTCTTTCAGAACTAAGACTGAAAGTTGATGGATATTTATGAACTGTCTTGGTTGTGATGCCATGCCATTCGTGCGTCACGAACTTGAATTATTATTTGATTCAGAAGTAGGTAATCATCGAAAACTGATGGAGCGGACGTGCATACTGTAGGCAATCTCTTAACTTCCGTCCTGTTTTGCATGTGCATAAGACAAGCTGTGATAAAAATGTTGAATATCGCTACCGAAATTAGATAGACCCAGTGACAAGGGACGCCGATAATTTTGTTGAATCCATTCACATGTTAATCTTTTCAGGATAGTCTTTTATTGGCTCACGCAAGGTTACAAAATCTACCTGCTCTTATTTTCCGTTGTCGGAAGGCACTTCAGTGACCCAGATCAAGCCCCTAACCTGCCCGCATTATTCATTTACCACCTCGTTTCTGGTAGCTTGCAAATCTACCTTCTCGCTGCGGCGTGGCACCTCTCAGAAGCCCCTTGTGCTGAATGACAGATGAAGGGCTGCAGTCTGTTCACAGCGAGATGGGGTGGCGGTCCTTCCCCGGCATTTTCTGGTAACCTCTGGCAGGGAGAGGCCCACCGAGTGGGTTCACTGCGGCCGAGAGGATGACTTGTCAAACGAGTTTTGTTTTGTTTATACGGAGGCACGCCTGCCCTGAGTGTTCAGTGTCTATTCGTGGATTTTGAGGGCATTTAGCGCTGCAGTGACTCATGGTTATGAAGCGCGGCTGGTAGCGACCATTATGCAATGAGCCGCATCGCTAACCTTCACCTAGTTACGAGTCAAATGCCCGTGAAAAAGTTTCAATGGCTGTTTTAAAGCCTACCTTGGTGAAGTGACGTAACGTCAGTGGCGGATCCAAGGGGGGGGGTCACATGGGTCATGCCCCCCCCCTTGAGGCCCGGGGGCCCAAAGACCTGCCAGGGGCACCACCGGCCCATCAGGGGTATCACAGTCCTGACAGGGGCACCACAGGACCGCCAGGGGCAACACAGGCCTAGCAGGGACACCACGGGCCTGGTGCCCCTGGGCCCTGACAGGACTGTAACGCCCCTGACAAGCCTGAAGTGTCCCCGGCAGGCACGTGGTGCCCCTGACAGGCCTGAGGCGCCCCTGCAAGGCCGGTGGTGCCCCTGGCAGGCCTGTGGTGTCCATGGCAGGCCTGTGGTGCCCTTGCTAGGCCTCTGGTGCCCCTGACAGGCTTGTAATGCCCCCTGGAAGGACTGTGGTGCCCCTGGACCCTGACAAGCCTGAGGTGCCCCTGACAGGCCAGTGGTGCCCTTGCTAGGCCTGTGGTGCCCCTGGCAGGCCTCTGGTGCCCCTGACAGGCTTGCGGTGCCCTTGGAAGGACTGGTGTCCCTGGGCCCTGACAAGCCTAAGGTGCCTCTGACAGGCCCCGTGGTGCCCTTGTTAGGCCTGTGGTGCCCCTGGCAGGCCTCTGGTGCCTTTGCTAGGCCGCTGGTACCCCTGCGCCCGGAGAGGACTGGTGCCCCTGAAAAGTCTGAAGTGCCCCTCGGCAGGCCCGTGGTGCCCCTGACAGGCCCAAGGTGCCCCTGCGAGGCCGGTGGTGCCCCTGGCAGACCTCTGGTGCCCCTGGCAGGTCTGTGGTGCCCCTGGCAGGTCTGTGGCGCCCCTGGCAGACCTGTGTTGACTGGTGCCCCTGCTAGGTCGCTGGTGCCCCTCACAGACCTGTGGTGCCCCTGGGCCTTGACAAGCCTGAGATGCCTGGCTATGACAGGCTTGTGGTGCCCCTGATAGACCAGTGGTGCCCTTGCTAGGCCTGTAGTGCCCCTGGCAGGCCTCTGGTGCCCCTGCTACCCCTGCGCCCGGAGAGGACTATGGTGCCCCTGAAAAGCCTGAAGTGCCTCTCGACAGGCCCGTGGTGCCCCTGGGCCCTGACAGGCCCAAGTTACCCCTGCGAGGTCGGTGGTGCTCCTGGCAGGCCTCTGGTGCCCCTGGCAGGTCTGTGGTGCCCCTGGCAGGCCTGTGTTGACTGGTGCCCCTGCTAGGCCGCTGGTGCCCCTCACAGGCCTGCGGTGCCCCTGGAAGGACTGTGGTGCCCCTGCCCCTAGGGGTGCTCATGGGCCCAACAGGCCCGTTGTGCCCCTGACAGGCCTGTCGTGTATACTTGCTAGACTTGTGGTGCCCCTGCTTCCTGGCAGGCCTGTGGTGCCCCTGGCGGGCCTGTGGCGCCCCTACAAGGCCGTAGGTGCCCCTGACAGGTTTGTGGTGTCCCTGGAAGGACTTTGGTGCCCCTGACAAGCCTGAAGTGTCAAGGACAGACCCTTTAGACGCCAGGGTCAAGTTCGTCGGACTGACAACGATTTGCTTACCTGATAACGTTCCTGGTAAGTACTCACTACTCAGCGTCCACAACATATATACACATAGCACATTCATATATACTTGCTTACAATTGGTAAATGTGTTGTGGCTAAGAGTTAAGATACTGACTAAAAATAAAAAATAAAAATAATAAAAAAACTGAAAATGGGGGCACCACCAAAATGAAGTGGACGAAATCCGTTGAGTTTTTAATTTTGGGTATAGGTAGGGGCACCACTTCGATTCATGACCCTCCCCTTGGAGTTTTCCTGGATCCGCCCCTGCGTAACGTGCGCCATTGAATTGCGAATACAGGACAACTGTTTCATTGGCAATTGCGGGAAAAGGTTGTATTATCTGTGTTGCATAATCAAGGTACTGGGATGTCGCCTGGCCCTGCAATATGTTGGTGCTAGGATAATGGTCCGTTACGTTAAAACAACCATTTATCTCATGTTTCGCCGATTTATCAATACCATAATCCTATTCCCATGTTCCCATTTTCCATAATCCTACATTGTACACCCTCATAGCCATAATATGAATCGTTTTTACTTGTTCTATAGACACTGTCATAAGCAGGGTTGTGCTTGACTCATGAGTCGAGTCAGAAATTTGACTCAACTCTGACTCAAATGAGTCAGATTTGAGTCGAGTCAGATAAAATGTTGAGCTGTTGAGTTGAGTCAGAGTTGAGTCGGACAAAAATATTAAGGTGTTGACTTGAGTCAGAGTTGAGTCAGTAAAATAACTTTTGACATTGAGTTGAGTCAAGAACATTTAGGAACATGAGTCAGCTGACTCAACTTTTTAGAAACAATGTATAGTATAAGTTTTTCATTCTCCCCCCGCTTAACAACTTAGGCCTGGCCCTGCTGCCGGATTTTTTCACCCCCCCCCCCCCCCCGCTCAACAACTTTTTTATCTGAGTCAATTTTGAGTCAACACACTTGACTCAACAAAAAATTTGAGTCAAGTTTGAGTCAACTCATATTTTCATTGAGCCGCTTGAGTCATGAGTCGAGTCAAGGGAAAAAACAGCTCCTTGTTTGAGTCAGAGTTGAGTCAGGGCATTCTGAAGTTGAATGATGAGTCGAGTCGGCAATTTTTTTTTTTAGTCGAGCACAACCCTGGTCATAAGAATGCTTGGAAGCCCGCGTTTGGATTAGTGAGTTGACCAGCCTACCCCAGTTTGACCCGATGGTAGAGTTGGGTGGCTCCTCTTCTTTCTGCTCCGTAGTCGACATCTGAGCCTCTTTTTATACCGATTGCCGGTTGATGGTAAACACACTCCACATGGGCCAGTCTCGCCAGTCAACAAATTCAGCCACACTGCATACTGTCTGTGAATTCAACCATATCGCGCTGTCCACCGGCAGCGGATGCCTGTCACTGTTCACTGTTCAGCACGGAATCGAGCCACACTGCACTGTCTATAACTAGCGACGGATGCTTGCACTGTTTGATACGCAATCAAACCACACTACACCACCCGGCGGCGGCGGATGTCCCGTTCACCACTTCGCCTAACCACTCTGCACCGTTCACCGGTTAGTCTGGTATCTGAGCACACCTTTCGCCGCGAGCTGCAGCTACACTGCATTGTCAGGCAGCTCTCGTCGCGAGCTAGAGCTGCACTGCCCCGTCAGGCCGCCGCTGATCGGGCACTGGTGCTTACTGATCCGGTGCGGTCTCGTCGCACCGCGGAGGCCCACTGACCGTGACGTTACCATGGTAATTTACCGAGCGAGTCCGTGCAGTGTGGCCGACAGACCGTGGATTGTGGGGGCTGCGCCGTGCCAGCCCTCGCCGATCGGTTATACTTGATACAGCCCGTCAGAGGGACGGAGTGATGACCTTCACCGCGTCATCGCCAGAGATGTAGCGTGTCTAGAGGCTGGCTGGTGGTTAGAAGCATGACTGAAGTAGCTGCAGCGAGCATGCAAGCAAACAGCAAACAAGCAAATACCGAAGTAGCTGCAGCGAACATACCAAGTGGCGCCGCAGCACGCGTGCAAAGTGCGTGGTCTCAACATGACTCATGCGGCCATGCCGTTACCGCCCTGGCCCGTCGGTATAATGTAATTAGCGTTCTGCCGGATTACCTGCTGTCAGCCATGTTTGTACCGCTTTGGAAACACCAACATCAACATCCAACAGGTCACTACTAGTCAACGCTACATATCGCCTGCTTCAACTAAGCACCAGGCAGGAAGACGCTACGTAGGTCCCCGTTCTCCATCAGCGCTCAGGAGTCGGCCATTTCTTCGGCATTCCTGCAGCTCCAGGCACCCGGCATCGGGCCGGGAAGTGTGCAGGAATAGTCTGCGATTGTAACACGCGGCCCCGGCGGATGCGGCGGCAAATATTTGGTGTCGGTGACCGGGCATGGAGTGCGCCTCAGTCGGGTGCAGAGTGAGGCGCCGGCGGGGAGAGGAAGTGGGATGATTGGAGGGGGCGTCCCAAGGGATGCAGGGCTGTCCAAACTGTCATATGGCTGTCCCAACTCATGTGGCTGCTATATGACTGCCTCAGGCAGGGCTGCGGAGTCGGGAGTCGGAGCTGGAGTCGTTCGTAGTCGACAATTCTGCCCGGAGTCGGAGTCGATTTTTGAAGCCGGAGTCGGAGTCGAAGTCGGAGTCACTCGAAAATCCATCGACTCCGCAGCCCTGGCCTCAGGTGTAGCAGGGCTGTCCCATCTGTGATAACCCGGCCCCAGCTGTCAAAGTGTGTGCAGCTGTCACATGGCGGCCTTCACTGCCGCAGGACTCTGTCGGTTGAGGCATTCCGCAGCGGCGGCGATAGCGTGTCAGTCGCTTCTCGGCTTCTCGCTTTCAGCAATGCCCTTGCCCTTTGTCTGCCGAGTGTTTCGGGGGCTCGGCATTATCTAGTCGTTGGGGACGAATAGTTTCGGCCATCTGCGCCTTCGCACTTCGCACCCTGCACCTTTTGTAAAGGGTAGGGGTACGAAGCAGACGTGCATGGATCTGGGAAAATGGATCTGGGATCCGATCCCACGGATCTTAATCTCAAATCCTCGGATCCTGCTACCTTAATTAAGCATTGCCGTGAAAGATAAGACTAGCATTTTGTATAAATTGTTCAGTTTTATTTCACAGCAAGAAAAACGATCAAATTTCGTCAGTTTTCCGACGCTGCGGTAGGGACAAATAGTTCAAAAACGACCACCCTTTATTGAACCCGCCAGTAACAGACAACGCAGTCGGATGCCACGACTCCAGAGAGTTTAACTGAGCCCACTTACAACACCTTGATGTATTGTATAACCCTGCAGGTGCACTGTGCAATCTGCATAAAACATGTGACTCCCATGTGTTACGGAGCCCGTCATCATGCCTTTGTGTGGTCTGACTGGCTAATTAAGGACACGTTCAGTCGAAATGTAACGATTATCATCTCGCGGGTGGTGGCGGCTGAAGAAAAATACATGGTAAATAATGTTGATAGCTTCATTTCTACATAGGCCAGCGCGGAAGCCTTGCGACAGTATTTTAGCCTTTACAAACCCGCTACCCATTAAAGACGGCTGTAGCCATCTGAGCTGCTCTCCCCGGTCGTTCTAATAGAGCCCAAAAACAATTAACATATTTACACTATATACCCACGCTGATAGAAGAAAGCCGTTCGTGGAGGGCGAGCTATTTACTGTGCCTGAGTTGCTTGCGAATGGGTGAAGCATATACGGTAATTTAGTTATGTGTAACATGCTCCTTATGATTACCTTTATAGCCTTGCATAACTTTACGAAAAGTACGTCAGTAAAAAATTTAGTTATGTGTAACATGCTCCTTATGATTACCTTTATAGCCTTGCATAACTTTACGAAAAGTACGTCAGTAAAAATGGTGATCTATGGGCAATCATTACCTACAGTTATTATTGAATGTAAAGCTTTGAAAGGATTTATGAAGCTACGTGCTGCTTTTTCTGATACATATGCATACGAGTATAATGTGCTCCGTAAGTCGTAGTAGCCTGTGAAGAGCAGAAAGCTTAATGTATTGCCCTTTACCTTACCAAATTTACTTGGTAGATAGGCTAAAAAAGTCAGCATCCAGCGCCCTAACTAAATACATTGTTGATTTAGGTAGTGTCCTCTGTGCATTTTCCAAATATGACGTACCGTCTCTTTCAATGTGGTGCAAAGGTACACTACGAATTAGTCCACATTCACGTTGTCGGTATATGTTAATCAACACTTGATGACTATTAATTGTTTTCCATCCCTTTGTCCGCCTTTGGTCGGCCCACCTGTGTCGTGTTTCTCCTTAGGCCGTCTTGTGCTGCAGTCCGGTTATTTGGTATAGAGCGGTGAGGACGCCCACCCGCGAGCCTGCTGCCCGGGGCGAGCACACGTGACCCCGCCCCTCCGTCAGCACCGTCCACACTCCACACCCCCTGTGTTCCGGCTGAATACAAATGGGCATCGATAGCAGGTGTTAGAACACGCCTCGCCACCCACAACGACCGCTTACCTGTCACATGTTCAGCGCCGATGCGCTGTCTTCGTGAGAAACGCATCCTGGCATGGATATATCAAACAGCATCGATGCTCCATTACTTATATCTATTTATTATTTAATATAACCAGCCCCGCGCGGGTTAACCCGCGCGGGGCTGGGGTCTCCAGCCGAACGCGCGGGGCTGGGGGGGGGGGTAAATTTTACCCCCCCTGTTATCTCCCGAACTAATGGTCCGATTTGGAAAATTCAAACGCCAATCGAAAGCTCTCATCACGAACTACTAAAAACATGTACTTAATTTAAAGTTTGAGGTCAAGGTCAAGGTCAGGTCAAGGGTACAAATTGCAAGTTTCTACAGTATCGGCCTTGCACCGTAGTTACCGAAGAATGGAGTCATGGACTGAGACTGATCGCCCAAAACGTGTTCTTAGGCTACCATGACAATATTCGTTGCATACAATATCATTCAGAGGTCAAGGTCAAGGTCAGGTCAGGTCAGGTCAGGTCACCAAAAAACAAAATATAGAAAAGGGCATGTGCGACACATGTTTTATGGGTCATTTTACTCATAGAATTCAATAGGCACACTCAATAAGTGATATGGACCACCTCTGGATGAATTTCAGGTCGAGGTCAGGTCAAGGTCAGGTCAAGTGAGGTCAAATTTTGATGTTGGTTGTTAAGGCCTAAAAAGGTGTCTATCTGATGCAGTTTTTCACGGCGAATCGAATGGTGCTATTTTTGTTTCCCTACGAGGTCTAGAACTTCCAAAAAAGTCATTTTTCAAAAAAAATTGTGTGTCGTGATGTCATAAAATTTTGAATAACTCCCACATTTTTGAACTGATTCTTCTAAAATTTGGTATGTCGGTGCACATAGACCACTTCTCTGACATATATTCCGGTTTTTTCGATAGACTCAAAATTTTGGATTTTATAATGATTTTCCCAAAAAAGTCAGTTTTTTGAAAAAATTTAGGCCAAAATCCAAAATTTTCAAAAAACCGAGATAGCCATTTGATAGACAAAGTAAAATTACGTATAACCTTTTTGTTACGTCTTGATTCCTTTAAAAATGAAGATGGTAGCGGCGTTTGAACTTTTGCCGTTTTTGAGGCGAAAATGGCGAACATGACGTCACTAAAACGTCAATTTCTCAAAAATTTTCCGACGGATTTTGCTCAAATTTTCAGGGAACGTGTCAAATTGATGTAAGAAAAGGTACTGAAAGTTTTGCGGCGCTGAGCGCCGCCGTTTTTGAGATATCGCAAAAATTCGCGAGGGGGGGTAAAATTTACCCCCCCCCAGCCCCGCGCGGGTTAAGTAACGTTTCGCTAGATCGTTTCGTCTAACCTTATTCTTACCTAACTGCCTACTGAGAAGTGAAAATGGATGAAGCGTTTACTACGTGCTCAACATTTTTGCCGGTGCCGGCCATTCACCGTGCCCGCCATTGAAGAGAGACGTGGCGGGTCATTGGCGCCTCGTCATCGGAAATAATTTCGGCCGATTTAGCTATCAGCATCGGCCGCCTTTCATGTTCATTAGATATGGGCGGGACAGATAATTACATGGTTTTCGAGGGAGGTCCATTAGAGCCTCCACTTGCGCAACCGAGCCCCGAATATCGCATTGGTCGCGGTCAGTTCGTTTGGCACTGATCGCGAGACGGGAGTGGTGAATGGTCTCCGGACGGACCTCGCCCCCTCCCCTCTCAGTCAGAGATATGTACGGGGACGGGGAGGCGTTTCGGACCACCCCCGGTGCCTGGAGTGCCGATGACGTCGACCCGCTACGACTCTATCGTCGGTAATGGCTTTGGGCACGTGCGACGCCACCAGGTGTTTCGTTCCTGTGCCGCCAGGTGGCAGGGGCGGCCTGGACGGGTCGGGGTAGCATGCGACACCTGGCGGAGCGGTATCTGTCAGCTGCACTGAAAAAAATCGGGGAACCCCATTTCTTACAATCTGACACCACATACTCCAAAATATTCCTAAATTAGGCTCCGTTTTCATGATTTTAGGATGTCATGGGTGTTGTGACACCCGACACGGGAGCCCCATTACCTTTTGACGCCGCAAAAATGTACATGACCCCCTTGGGAGAGGTTCGGCTAGCGAACTCCCCAAAAATTGCAGGCCAAAAAAATTGGAGTGTCGCTGAGACACCCCCGTTGAAACCCCTCTGGGGTGTTATTATCCTGGAGTGACACCCCGTGTTTTCAGCTTCAAATCCTACCGATAGATGGCGCAAACTAAAGTTAGTAAAATCGGGACCTGTTTTTCACGAATGGCTGGTGCATGTTTGGAGCTAAGGCAAAAGCGTGCATAACGTAGAGTGGCCAACTATATCATGATGATATCTAGACTGATTACCGTGTCATACGTTGGTCGTGCACACTACAGGGCGCCGCAAGGCCGCGAACGGAAAGAGTAACTCCTCACCCGGTTATAAATATAGTCTGAGATTCTCGTTCCGAAGGACATTTAATCCTCGCCGGGAGTTTTTCGGAAGTATAGGGGAGTGAAACTTCTCTGAGAGATTGCTTGCTGAAGGCGCGGGGTTCCCCGCGTGGGGGTCAGGAACAATATGGGGAGTTATATCAGAAAAATAGGGGAGTTGAGCTGCTATATTTTACACCCTAATTTGGGAGTTTGACACCCTGTCGGGTGCTTAGGGACCAAAAAGGGGTGCTCGGCTGATATTTGAGGGGTGTCACCTGCAGTCTAACGGAACCCCATGTGGGCCGGCGCTGACCCCCCTTTAGCGGCTGCGACTCCCCACTATGCACTGAAAACAATTCAACCCGCGTACAGCGAGTAAAACCTGCTGCTGGCGGGTACACCTACCCACCACCTAATTTGACACTCTACCAGCGGGTGCGTTTACCCGCATATCGCAGGCTGTCAACCCGAGTATATTGTGTACCTAACCCGCATAGGATGGGGACTCAACCCACACACAGAAGGCAACCTACCCGTTCGCAGCGGGTACACAATCCGCACATGGCGTATTACCTGCGCTGCGTGGGTTGGGAACTCGCTTTCTGCGAGTAAAAATATCCGCTGGTAGGGTGTCCAAATCAGCTGGAGGGTAAAGTACCCTCCAGTGGCGGCGTTCAAGGAGGAAAACGCCGCCAACCCGCCGGGATTCGAACCCGATATCTTTGATATTGCAAACCGATGCGCTACCAACTGCGCCACAGGCGACCTGACGCAAAGCGACTGAAATGTCGGTGTATATCAGATTAAAGTGAAGAACTGACGGCGGACTCAATACAGAAAGTAAAAAGGCTTATCTTAGACAATTGACATGAATCCGCCTAAAGTGTTTTAAACATTAAGGAATAGTTTGGACAAATATTTCATTTGCATCGGGAAATATTTATTTATCCAGGCTTATTTTTACCAATAAAATGTGCTAAGAACGGTCTGCAAACTTCACCACAATGCGCCAGATTCGCGGACTACAGAATATTCTGCTGAGCGTTCCAGCGAAATATTCTGCCGGCCAAGACGAGAAGGGCTGAAGCAGGCCGGCGCATGCATGGCCTTGGACCGGCGTATGCAGGCAGCGGCAGCTTCCGCAGAAAAATCCAGAAAGTCCACGTGGTCATCATGGCATGCGTGATCAAGGCAACCTGCGTATAGCATGTCACTTACCTTGGCGCAGCGAGTTACACGATGCAAAACCTGCGTGATGCGCTTACTCCGTGGGCGCGAGTAACGCCTGCCGCCACAACCCGCTGCGGACGAGTGATTGACCCCGCCAGAGGAGGTTTCATGTATCCGCGCATGACGGGTTGCTGTTTTACCCGAGTATAGCGGGCGTTGACACCCGTGAAGCGGGTGAAAGCTACGATGATAACGGGATGCTCTGCGAAACGCGGGAAGCTAAACGGGTAGTCAGCCTACCCGGCAGCAAAAACTCGCGTAGAGCGGGTAATTTCTTCAAAATACCCGCGATACTCGGGCCAACTCGCAATCCGCGGGTTGAATTGTTTTCAGTGTGCGTCGAAACCCTCCTGGGGTGTACGCCAAACACCCCATTTATAATAGCTCAGCGACTCCCCTCAAAACACCCCACTCGGGTGTTATTTTTGACATGACCGTCAATACCCCGTACAGGGTGTCATTTTTTCTTTCAGTGTGGGTCTACGTCTGGGGGAACTGACAGCTCCAGCAGGCCTAATTTGACTACCCATGAGGTTCTGAAGGGAAGCCCTCGGGTGTTGAGGCGAGGCAGTTGCTCTGCCATAGACACTGCCACCTGGCGAGACGGTGCCTCTGAGCTTGGCTTTGAGCTCAATACCTACCTCTGCTTTGCTATGAGCACAATACCTCTGCCTTGCTTTGAGTTCAATACCTCTGAGCTCAATTTGACTATCCACGCGGTCAGAAGAGAGGGTAACACTTTCTGCAGTATGACAGATTGATCTGCCATTGAGCACGGGTTTCGCAGTGAAGCGAGGGCTGCTGAGCAGCTGATCATCTACATATTAATTAAGGTATAGCGAGGTACCCGAAATCAAATTCGACCTTTCTATCCTCAGGATAAATCCTTCCTCGTCCTTTAGCACAATGCCGTGTGCGGACTGACGCGTCCCCCTACCAGACCGTAGGGTTCAAACCCGAAACGAGCGTACCCTCCGGATTGACCATCTGAGCGCCTGGACGGATAGCTTGTCCAACCGAGACGCTATCGTCCTAACAGACTCAGCCTATCCCAGCAAGATAAACGCTTAAAATACGCATGAAATTAACGGAAACCGCACCATCATGCGGGCATTTAAAATGTATTCTTTGAAGAGTAGACCGTAGCGACTATCGTAGCTATACAACTCGCTAAACGCCGTGATAACGGTACCATTCAATGGCTTAATTAAGAGGTTAATGGCCTAGCTTAGGGCACCTACAGCAATAATTAACCAGAACAAATTAATCACTGTTACCAAACTGGCAGTTACAAACACCGTCTATGACACACGCCGTCTTCAGAGAGCAGAGTGAAAGCTGCCCGGAACTCCAGTAATGCCCGTCTCCTCCAAACCCATTGGGTTGTAAATGATCGGCCTGAAAGCAGCCGTCGTGACACGCGGCTTTGCCCAATCAGACTAAAAACCGCAGTAACAGACGTCACAAAAAGATCGTGAACATCTTCATTAGCCTCTCCGCAGGGGATGGAGAAGTTAATCGTAGGCCGGTTATACGGTCACATCATTGGGGCTGTCGGGTCATGACCTCTGCTGAGTGAGTGAAAGACCACCCACCGTGGAGGGGGGGGGGGGGGTGCCAAAGGGACACTCCAGCCACACACGATTCCAGAAACTACGCAGACATCGACACAAAACTGGGGCCATTGACGCGTTGCTTACGTGTGGACAATGTGTAGAATCTGTGTCATGTGTACCTAACGGTTTCCAGGAATTCGATTATTTCGAGCCAAGCTGCGTAGGCATTCGACGCATCTTGCTCATCAGTGCTTTACGAAACACGCAGTACAAGAAATCAGATATCTTCATGCATGTCTTGTCATTAGAAAACCAATCAAGGATGATGTTCTTGTAGTAAAAGAGCACAACGGAAACCTGTCTGTCATGTTCATTTAGCGTTGCACCCAATGTTGTTTCGCGCAATGTCCGCCGGCCACTGATAACACGTCACACTTATGACGTACGAGCGTTAGTGCACGTCAGATCATCAGCACGTCACAGCCGGGCAGCTACGCACCGTGAATACCAATTCAGCGAGACCAGGCACGAATGGTGAAACGTCCAGAAAGCAGCAGCATACTGATCGCCAGAAAACCCGCTAAAATTTCCTGCCGTGATTTGTGGTATAATAACCGGGAGCAGAGCAGCAGAGCAGCTCTATTTAGGGGCACATCCATCAGTGCAAGGGAGGTAGCGTAGTAGGGAATAACTCACCGGTACGGCATTGACCCTGCCAGGGCCCGTATGATGTTCGCTTTGCGGGCGGCGGCGATCGTTTTAAGCAGGTCAGTGCCTACATATACGGGCTGATTTAGTGTGAGACCGCTCGCCTCATGGCCGATTGGTGAGGCACGCCGCCGAGCCGGTCTGTGGGTTTTGACTGGTTTACACCGGGTCAGCTCACAGAGGTCACCGTCTGTGTGACCTCTCACGGCGGTGGGTGTCGCCGAGCGGTGCATCCTGAGGCTGTTCGGTACGACCTGGGTCACATTGGTCATCGGTAAATGACCTCTCACGAATAGGTGCGATGGTCGGAAAGAATCACCATGATGACCTGCCATGATGATGAACCACCATGATGAAGCTTTAACCAATGAGTCATTTGGCAATTATTAGCCCTCTGTCTTGTGCCTTCTCCCACAGTGTTTTGTCGTCTGTTTCTGTCCCTCTGCTATTTTATGTGCAATCCTTCCTCTATTCACAACCATCTTCTTCTTTTCTCCACCTTCCTTTTTCATTCCTCCCCTCTTCTCTTTGTCTTCCATCCTCTACCGCACAGAACTATAACCATAGCACGATAGCAGCCTCCGCTGCTCCAGCCGACCACCCACAGTATCACATACCCACACCGCCCGGGGCGTCAGTCTGCCGCCAGGTACCGGTGGACTCGGCGGCATCGGTCAGATCTGACCGTCGGCTCTAGATCAGCTCCGTCAGACGGGTTTACGGTTAATCAATGCGCCGTAGCGCCGCTAATTTGCTCTGCTTCTCACCCAGCAGAACATCTATAAAAACGGTAGTTCGGGACTGGTTAGGCAGCAAAGGAGCATGGCTGATGCGTCATGTGACGTGGTTATTAGGTACTGGTCAGAATTGATGGTCCTCCTGACATCAAATGCAAGCATTTTACGCCGTGAAGTCCCAATTGCGCGTCAACGTTCGAATTTCGATGCCAGAAGTCCTGGTTCGGAGTACGATAGTTCATGGGGACTGGGTTTGACATTCGATTAGCCGGCACTGTCGACGTATAGGATGTCGTTAAATTTCATCACCGACAGCCATGACGACTGTTTAAGGCGCCGGCCGCATCGTCTAACCTGTGTGACCTCTTTGACCCGTCTGATCTCTGTGACCTTAGGGCATGTCACGCCTAGCTCTGTTGTGGAATGAGTCTTACGACCTTAGCGGTTAGGGAAAACTAGGCAGGCACGTGAGATGAGAGACAAACAGACAGACATGGGAGGGAGAGAGAGAGAGAGAGAGAGAGAGAGAGAGAGAGAGAGAGAGAGAGAGAGAGAGAGAGAGAGAGAGAGAGAGAGAGAGAGAGAGAGAGAGAGAGAGAGAGAGAGATAGAGAGCGAGAGATAGAGAAAGACAGACAGACAGACAGACAGACAGACAGATAGACACGAGGGAGAGAGACGTTTATTTGTATGTCTGTATGAAGCCATTGTGACGTCAATGTGACCCGAAATGTGACGTCATTGACGTCCACTGGTGGTGGTTTCGTCAGTGTCTGGGAGGACAAAGCGGACCTGTCTGTGCGGCGGGCGGCTCCCCACAGCCTTTCCTAAGTCCTAACAGCGCTGGCCAGCACCACCTCCCCGATCCAACAGCTCCCAGCAGAGCTGACGCAGCTCGCAACCACGCCGAGAGCTGCCGTAAGCCGGTAATCTCCAGCTTCTTCTCTGGCTTATCGGGGCCAACAGGGACGAACAGAGGCTGCTGGGGTGATTTAACTGGCATGTCTCAGTCGGGTGGCGTGCGGTGGGAGCCAGGCTTCCCTTGCAGGTATTTGGGACGCCTTGCTGTGCCTTTGTCAGTCTCGGAGGCTGCTGGGATGAAGCGAGCCTTCACGGGAGGTCAGCGAGTCACAGGGGAACAGCCGGTCGCTGATGTTAAGGTGCAGCTGGTGTGGCCGTGACCTGGGCCAGCAGAGAGCTGAGCTGGACGACGCTCGACAGAGAGGAGGGAACACTGCCGACAGTAGACACACTGGACATGATTGGACATTGGACAGGGGACAGAGAGCTGGGCCGTTCCACGCCACCGTTCTGTAACGGCAAACGAGTGATGCTTCCCGCCAGCCGTGCTATGGCAGTGACGTCTGTCATGGGAGGCGGGAGCACGCAAAGACAGTGCAGTGTGAGTGGTACTGGTCTGTGATGCCCACTAATAGTAATGCCAGCAGCAGGGCTGAAGGCGTTGTTAGACATTGTTGGACGCTGCCACTTACCACTGAGGCTGAGACAGCTCGGTCACGCCACGAACAAAACTATAACGGCGGCCATTCATGCCCACCGCCCACCCCTTCACCGTTTGCCGTTTGTTAGAGAGTAGCCGCTGAGCAGGTCACAGAGCGGTTAGGCTTCCCGCGGCGGCAGCCTCCCGTTTTTGATCACGTCTGGCTCGTGTGTACGGCCCTATTCATTCCGGCATCCCGCTAACGAGGCTTCATGGAGAGCCCCGGCCCTGCTGCTGGAGAGGTTTCTCCCGTCCGTCCATGACTCCGTGACTCCAGGTCTTGACTCGGTGACTCAGAGGTCGGACGAGTCATAGGGTTACCGGGACTAGCTGGCGGTGATAGGAAAATGCCTGGGTGGCGCCTGGCGGTTGCATCTTACTGCCGCGACAGTCATTGGAGGGAGATGAACGGGATGAACGGGAGCGGGGAAATCAAATGGGTATGTTGGAGGAAAAATAATAGATTCGATTACACATTGGAATGGAAAGACAGAGAGAGAGAGAGAGAGAGAGAGAGAGAGAGAGAGAGAGAGAGAGAGAGAGAGAGAGAGAGAGAGAGAGAGAGAGAGAGAGAGAGAGAGACAGACAGACAGACAGAGAGACAGAGAGACAGAGCGAGAGAGAGAGAGAGGGAGAGAGAGCGATAGAGAGAGAGAGAGAGAGAGAGAGAGAGAGAGAGAGAGAGAGAGAGAGAGAGAGAGAGAGAGAGAGAGAGAGAGAGTTATTATATGGAAGCAGACAGGGAGGAGAGCCAAGACAGAGGTCGGCGGAATGGCTGTAACAGGCCACTCGGTATATCTGGAGAGCAGCTCTTCATCCAGCCCTGCCTGCGGGTGACGTAACTCCCGTGACGGCCCCTCACGGAGTGCCATTGACGCCGGCCACAATGGCACACGACTCCCGACTTCAGATCTGAATGGAGACCCATGCTGCGGAGATACCATCGGCTGTATACTGGAGAGAGTCGGCTGGATGCTGGTGTTGGTTTGGTCGCTGTTTGGTGCTCCCTTATTGGTTCTCTCGCCGAGCTCTCATCCAAGCCATGCCACAGCACAGTCACCCACTCAACATTCTCCCTTATTTTATCACCCAACCTCTGTCCGCCATCTCGCCACAGAATACCGCGCCGCCCCACCCACTTACCCACTGCATCCAACATTCTCCCCCATCCTCCCACCCAGCCCCGCCCGCACCGTCTCACCCCAGCACGTTCAGACCGTTAAAGCCGTCCCTGGCGAGTCGTGCCGGCAAATTATCCAATATCCACCAGCCCCATAACTCAAAGAGGCCGCCTCATTGGCCATTGGACACAATTTGAACAGTGCAGCCGGCCCCGTCTGGATGACATACCGTGGAGTTACCACTGTGTGCACTGTGCAGTCCATGGACAGGGGTTCTCTTGGCGCTGGCTGAGGTTGGTGTGAGAGCAAGCACCAAAAAGTGCCCTGTGATGTACCCCTGAGACCGTCTAAGCCCGCCGTTAGGGTGGAGTGTGCGCTGTTGCTGTTGGCGAGCTGGCACAAGCGCCGGGTTGTCTGGAAGGGGCAGAAACCAGGCGGTGAAATGCTAGGGTCGATGTACAGGGTGATTTTTTTTACTTGTTAAAAAGTAATGAGGTTTAACGGCGCTAAAATGCAAATATATATTGTAAAATTATATACCAGCATGACGAGCATTCTGGGACATTTTGATTTCATGCAGACACGATGTGAAGGAACGTCCATCGTGTATTTTACTTGTGCTTGAAGTTACCCCCTCTCTCACCAATACGAATCAGCCCGCCTGAGCACGTGTTGAACAGCACCATGGACTCCCATGCTCATTAGGCGGACTGAAAAGGCTCCTATCACCCATTTTCAGCTCTGCCAGATATTTCCAATGTTTTCTTGTTATATCTGCCATACCTGGGTCCAAAAATTAGAAGTCTAGAAAGGGCAGGTCGAGGATTTTGCTACTGGCGGCCCTGGTGGTGTCTGATTCGCTGTTTTTGTTTCTCCCTGAAGACTGATTCTTCAGAGGCTGCAGATACGCCAGATGGACCGTTTGAAGGTTATTCATGACTACAAGCTTGTTCGTACATTATTTGACGTCTTTCTGAGGCATCTCCTTGATGATCGTATGCTTCGAACTGCCTCAATGCTTCAAAATCATCGTTTTGTGTCGTTCCTTACTGAA
The DNA here is from genome assembly GCF_019059575.1 of Amphibalanus amphitrite. NCBI lineage: Eukaryota > Metazoa > Arthropoda > Thecostraca > Balanomorpha > Balanidae > Amphibalanus > Amphibalanus amphitrite. Next base: position 29,112 of record NW_024881990.1, read on the forward strand.
CGGCGGTGGACCATGCGTGCCCGATTGGTGGGACATTTTCCGGCTCCATTGGGGCCGAGGCCTTCGGTTAAAAGGGACAAATCATGACACCATGCAAAATGTCCCAGATTTATCTATCACGTGCATTGCTTTTTTGCACAAGATTTTTCGATTTAGGGACCACCATTGACGTTTACTTTTTAACAGTTAAAAAAAATCACCCTGTATATTTTACTCTGCTCTGCTCCTCCAAAGAGCAGTGTGTTAGCCGCGGCTGATATACGCGACCGAATTCAACAGAGAAACAAACAGTGCTTCTCGAACCTTGTATGGATGGGCTTCCCACTTGTGATTGCTGGATGCTTTTTATGACGTCTCTATAAGCGATTTAAAAATAGACTTCGCGACTTCACAAATAGTTAGGTACTAGGAAAGCTCGACTACGCCGTTCATAGCATCTTTGCCAACTAAGTCGACGAGAACTGTGCCTACTGCCTAAGGCTGAGGCCCTATGGCATCCCCTTAGACTTGAGTATACCGTTTTACAGTGATCCCAATCAGACTATAAGGTGCTAAATCGTCCATTTACTGTGCTATATTTAGCAGAGAGCTCGACAGGTCTCCACTCTCTATAGCCCCTTGCTCTCGTATATAAAATTCACCGTGATTGTATCAGTGGCTCTAACGTAAGGGCACCGTCAACTCTCATAGTACAGGCTCACTCCGCTAGCACCCACCCACGTATTCTCACTCATACACATAACCATTCGCATAGTCATATATTCCTGTCATATTGCTCTCGCTAAGCGAGCATGAACCTTCTCTGCAAGGAGTGGTGTCTGGTAATTTCTGCGGGCCGAGGGTATAGGTACTTCGTGTCTTACATGTCAGACTTGGCCCATATAACGCGGGTTAGTGAGGACAGGACGACGGACCGCAGTTGTGTCAAGTGAAGTCCCTGAGGTGCGTCAAAACCTCGCGTGGGATGTCGATAAGCCTGACTGGGTGGCAAAGGTAGTTGATGTTACCGGACACCCGAATGGAAGCGTGATACGAATGTTGTCATTTAACCGAGAACCGAGAAGATGGATTGTTGATAAGAAAATGAATAATTTATATTTCGTTAAATTAATGTGCTTTTTCACAAAGTGCGGCGTACTGAACCGGATCAGATACGGATACGAATACTGGATACAACTGCAGCTCAACCATAAAAGCAAAGGCGTCAATTGCAATCAGCATGAATGGTAAATTACTAGGTAGTGTAACTTACCACTAAATGTCATAAAAGCGCCTGTGCGTTTGTCGGAATTCATTGTCCAGCGCTGCTCGAGTTATCAGCGAAGCCAATAAATCACCAGAAACATGAATGGCGTGCGGTTACGCCGTCGCATCTCGCATGTATTATGCTAATGTCCCATTCCTCGGCTCGCATGCAACAGGCGATAACCGATGCGGTCGGTCAGTCAGCTGACATTCCGTGACCGATACCGTGCCGTGCACGGCTGGCGGCAACACGCGGCCAGGTAAATTGGCCGAGTGTTTGCCCACCGGCCGGTCGCGTGGGCCACGTATATGATGATGGGGTGATGTCGTCGAGCAGGACTTGGTGACAGGAGGTGATGGCCATTGGTCCTGGGGAAGTGGGGACGGATGGTCGTGGATACGGCACGTGGTGGTTGACAAGACAGGATGGCAGGCAGTTAAACCATTGGCCCTTGCGACCAGCACGCCGGCTACATGCGTTATAACAGAGCATGCACTCATATTTGCAGTCCCACGCCGACGCGTCCGCAACATGGAGCCGTGCCATGGCCGGAAACCGCTCCCGCCTCCTCGGTGCAAAGGGCAGGTCGGAACGGTGCGAAAATGAAAGTAAGTGTGTCAATTTCGACCTGGATCTGCGCGTGATGGTTTCACTGGCGGCTCGCTCCGGCCCGGAGCGATATGCCGGCAAGGATTCAGGCCTGCTGGCACGCAACCATCGTCTCAAAGTTCGTCCCAAAGAGTTGATCGGTACGATGCGTCACCATTCATGATTATCGTTTTCATTTTCAGGATATGGTAATTGGGCGTTGTGCGGAAGGAGTTAAAGTGATCTTCGTCCTTCTCTTCTGCAGTTTTGGAGCATCGCATTTGCGACTATTTTATGTTAGTTACAGAGCACTGTCCGTTATCAGATATCTCACAACATCTACCTAATAAAGCTCATTTATACGAAGAGCGAAAAGCTCCGCATTTAACCTTTTGCACAATTGGAACTTATCTAACAGCACTGTCGTATTCTCGAGTAGGTCTATGTATATGGTGCGCTGGCGTCACCATTGTTCTGGTGAATGACGATGCCACGTTCTGCAGGCTCCGGGGAACTTGCGATGAACTTGGTCGTGCAGTGGAATGGTTCGCAGGACATCATATTCACGACTGCGTGATTTGCAGGATCACGTTCATCTCATGATGCCAAGACCAGCTCAGATGATTGTGAAGTCGGCAGTGATAAAGACGCAGCCGTGACCAAAATTTCTGGGCCACCTTTTTACTGCCGTGCTGCTTATCCAAAGATTAGCCGTATTCTGGCAATCTGTGTAAACCCCACGCTATTCCCGGCTTCGTGCCGAGCCCCTGCTCTCAGCTCAGGGCTGAGTGACGTCAAGCTCGGCACGTTTTGGTCTTAAGTTCGTCAGAGCGGCGAACTTCACAGCACAAAAACTAATAACGGCAGCTGTTCCCAGCAGAGTGTGGAGACTACTCCGGCCAAAAATAGAGGTGCGGCCGGTGCGATTCAGTCAAGAGTCGTGACATATGCCCTGCACGGTGCCTTGTCCTCTGCATATCTGACGAAAACTGTATCTCCTTTGACTCTTCTCACCTGCCAAAATATCTAAAGCCAAGTCAGTTTTAGAAACGGTAAAAAGATCGCAACTCCGACAAAATCAAAATATCTTGATTCTTGATAGCGTTTGTGATAAGCGCGCGTGTTAATCTCCATGCTTAGCAGCAGAGCATTTGCATCTGGCAGATCAGTGTATGCCGCTGGCATTGTGTGTTTAAATATTTTTAAAATAACTAAAGAAGCTCCTAAATGCGGAACAACGTTCTTAACAGACATTAGAGAAAAAGTGCGATGATAGGTAGGTATTCTGCTTTCACTATGGCAAGCTCAAGTGAGGTGTTCTCGGCCATGAGAATGGGGTGGCATCCAATTAGCAATATCGTTATCCGACAATTTACCGACGGTCATTAAATCCGCCCCCGAACCAGTCCACAGACGCTGCTGGCTTCTGAGCCGATAATATGGTCTGTGCTCCCTCCTCTCACTACGTCATCGGTGAGAAACTTTTATCCGACCGAATCCGATTGCGGTGCTCCGCAGCTGTGCCGCTAACACCGCTACCGGTACCTGTCTACTGTCTAGAATCCCCCCGCTAGCCTATGGGGATTGGGGAGCCCGCCAGCTGGCGTGGTAGCCTCCCTCACCAGCATCACAGTCACCATTGCCTTCTACCATCGGATATAGATCCTCACCAGTTCCGACACTCTCATCGGCACCCGACCGTCCTCGCCCCCTGCGTCGCGAGACGACCTCAGCGCGTGCGTTGCACCCGTGACGCCCTTGGCCGACGTGACGGGGTGTGCACTGTGGCGCACATACCGTTATACGCGACGGGGGAGCGGGCATGCAGCGGGGAGGGGTGGGGGCGGCAGCACTGCACGGCCGACCGTCCTTAGCGCAGAGGTCGGCTGTCACTCGGGTGGTCGGCGGGGACGTGTCGCCACCAGAGAGGGGGGGGGGGGGCAGCGGCGCACGCCGTGTCAAAGCGAGTCACGTGACCGCTTCATCATTGCGAGGCTGCAATGCCCGCGGTGGGGCTGCCCCTTCTCTGACCAGCTGTGGTTGCGGCCACGTTGCGGCGAGGCTGCACAGTGGACGTGTCGGCCAACCGCCATGTCCAATTCATCACCCCTCTAACGACCAATGATTTAGTCGGAGCAGCTAACATGATGTCACCACTCGCCCCTGCTGCTGACCCACCGAGCCACAGGCTCGCCGTCAATGCTCGCTGCATATTGAACAAGTCATCGCGCCTAATCTGACTATCGCCGTGCTGCTATCGCGTGGGGAATGAAAGGCTGACACCGCACGACCACGCTGTCATCTGGACACGGCGGCTGATTCCAATCGTACGCTCTGCGGGAGGAGACAAATCACATGTTGAGCGGTCTGATTATTGTGCGTTTTAAACAGAGAATCACTGCGATAGAGAAATTAACGGTACGGCCATAGCAGAAACGAAGGTTCTGTATCACATCAAACAAATTGCATCCGCCCAGAATCGATATTCATAGCACATTCAAATCCACTGCCTGCTGCCACAGATGAGTTACGAGGTACACGGCGTAGAGTTTGTAGGGGAGAGTGGGGCAAAGCGGCCACCCTAACGCTTTTCACGATGCCAACGCTTGATTTTTAAACTTGGAAAGATTCTTTCTATACCAATGTGATCCCTATTAAGCTGCCTTTTATTTCAACTGCGTTTTATTTCCAAAGGCGTTCATATATGAAAGATATTGACAAAACTTTAAACCTATGCATATTGGCCACTTTGCCCCATACCCTGGGGCAAAGCGGCCACCGGCGTCTTCTCAAGTCCCGACATGAGAAACAAAATAGTTGCCTCGTGTACGACTAGGGTATTTGATGGTGACAAGGTTAAGCGAGGATGGATGTTGACTTTATCATCTTCCATCTGTAGGTAAACAAAGAAAGGATTTTCATAAAAAAAAATTCATTGCATTATTTGGTAACTCATGCAACTGGAAAGTGGCCAAGATGAATGCATGACGACACATATGAATATAAATAATGTTTTTTATCCAGATGGAAGCAGCTCATGGCCAATTGGGGGGTGGCCACTTTGCCCCGGCCACTTTGCCCCGCGCATACCGTCCGAGACAAAAATATTCCAGCTTAGCTATTAGTGGGGTAAAAAACATTAAAAATGGTAGAATACATGTACGATAACCATGCAATGCATGGACAAGAACACTTATACAAATTCCAAACGGTTATGGAATAACATAACATTTAAAAATTGTAAACATAGTTGGTAACCTGGCAAGAAATGCTTTTCCGTGTTTCACAGAACAATGGTGATGGGCCTGAAACCCCGGTCTGGCTCATTCGAACGACCGTGAAGAGAAGTATAATTGGAAACCATAAATTGGAACTGACGCCAGCTATGGAGGGCTAAAACGATGGGTGGCCGCTTTGCCCCGGGTGGCCGCTTTGCCCCACTCTCCCCTACCCATCAGTAAACAGACATTTATCTCTCACTTTATGTCGCTCTTTACTTTCACGAGGCCGCGCCGCTGGTCACGGGCGGCCTGAGACCCCCTGCTCAGTATCGCGGGGCATTACGGAGTGTCCCGTGGTGGAACACGTGGAGATAGCACCGCAGACCCCACAGGAGCTAAGCTTGCAAGATCCCAGCGTCGTGACTGCGAATGCGAGGCTCTACAGAACTGCGCCAAGGGCTTTCTGCTACGCCCCCGACAGGATAAAACCCTGGTAGGTACTACGATGGCACAGGCAGGAGTCATTACTCATTACGCCGCCAAGCAGGCAAGCGTTCTAGCAAGCCTCCCTTGTAGACAGAAACCGACGTGACCCGGTGCCGCGCCTCCTGGGACCGCGCAGTCGGCAGAGAGGAGGCCGCGGACCGCACCCCACGGCCCGGTGCACGGTGGTCGTCTCTCCGTGCTCGGCAGACGCTCGCGTGCACGGTGCACCACCGGTGACCCGTGCACGCTAAGGCGACCTGTGACCCGCGCCTCTCGGGCCGCCGACCGTGCGAACCAGCGCGGCCGCCGAGCACAGGCCGCGGCGAGACGCTGAGCTGGCGCCGCGCCGGTCCACAGAGCCAGTGCAGATGGTATCAGCGCCGACACCACTTGTCTGATACCATTAAAATTAGACTTAAATTATCCGTGAATAGTGCGCGTTGCGAAACGGTCCGGTCTGGCTCGCGTGTAAGGCCGGCCCGACGTCTGATTGGTAATTTATGGACGGCGGGTGACCCGGCGGCGCTCCCTGGTACACCATGCAGTGGTGCTGGGACCGGGACTGTGCAGACCGGGTGGGTTATAGGCCGGGTCACCGCTGGGATAGAGCGAGCTGCGCCAGCTCGGCGGGCGGCGACAGCTCTCCCTGACGCAATAGTGCAGCTCTGAGCTCTCAGTACTGGGTGGCCGCAAGATGTCTGAACCGACCATGCCCATGGCTGGCTAATTGTGCTGCACGGGGACGTGACAAGGGGAAAAGAGAGGACCAACTGATGATATGGAGAGCTAAAAGCTGCAGGAATGCAGATTCGGCACCTGGCAGCATCAACTAGTTTAAGCAGAGTGAATTCCAATGTTATGAACTTAGGTTAAGATGGATATTTCCCTCCATCATTCCTTTTCCGTATTATTTTACAAAGTGGAACTTTTTGGAATAACTCGCCTATGTGAGATTCCCACACTCTTTCTACAAGACTCGGTCATGAGTATGACTCGCTGACCATTAGCCATGGATTATCGCCTGTTGGGTTACACATTGCACGTTCAATCCAGCGTGATGTCATGTTGAGTAAGTCGTGTTATTTATGAACCGTCTGGCTAAGCGGTACTTACCGAAAGATTATACGCACAGTTAACAGCATCCCACCCATGAATAACATCGATTTCTGCACGCGTCTCCGAATGCCTGGCTAAAGCCCCCGGAAGCCAGACATCCGTGCCGGAGCTCTGAATCTGTGACGTCATACCCGGAGTCTCTCCCGGACCTCGTCTCCGGCTGATCTCCGCCTCCGGCGCTCCCGGAGCGCCACAAACACCGACCGACACTGCTGAATGCATGTCCGTAAATACGGCGGTCTGCGCTGCGGTGCTCTGTAAATACTGGGCCGAAGCGAGGAACGGACAACTTCAGGGGTGAGCTCAGATCGCAAACCGTTTGAGGCGGCCGCTGCTGCAGGTAAGGACTCCGTCCCTGCTGAGGTGGCCAAATTGACAGGCTGTCACGTGCGCTCGATGCGTCACCGCCGTCGTGTCAGCCTGTCACCGGAGAGGAGCGTCAACAAGCAGGTCCAGTTTGACTTGGCGCTCCTCGGGTATGGCTCGGGATTTTCGGGGCGCGTTGGATGGCGTCGGGCAGTCCAGGGGGCCCGGCAGGGATTATAGCTGGACGGAACATGGGGTGGGGTCGTAGCGAAGGCGCTGCGACTTCGTCCTGTGAGGACACGGAACGGTTCTCAAACGGCACACCAACCAGCTGCAATCGAGCCGACGGAGACTGCAACTTTTGGACTGACAGGAAACGGTTTGTGATACGCTCGCCCTTTGGGGTGAGAAGTCTGTTCGTGAGACGCACTGGAGTCGAGCTCACAGGCACTGCGACTCCAGCAACCTTTGGGCGACAGGAAACGGTTTGTGAGTGACACACGAACTGCCCTGGTCGACTAGTACAGAGAAGATGAGTGTGACCTCTGAGGGACAGGAAGCGTCTCTCGAGCGGCTCACTAACCGCGGGCATTGAGTCGACCGGAGACGGACGGGCGGATGTCCTGCCTCGTGCAGCTCCGTGCCGGTCGGCCGTTCCTCAGAGGACACGTCACCGTGCGCCATAGACCGGAGATGGTCCGAGAAGCACTCACAGCGCCGCCACGGCTGCCGGGGACGTGCACACAGGAAGAGACGGAAGACGCTCTCATCTGAGTCATTACATGCAGACGGTGATGACTTGAGAATTGAGATCATGGATGCGTTGAGTCTATGACTCGCCTCAAGACGAGTATAAGAGCCTAAACGTGACAGGCAAAATAGATGCTAAAATGTAATGCAACTCCCACATAATATATTATCTTAGAATTTAGATGGTAGGTAACCTGAAATTCGACGAATGCAATAATGCTCTCCGTTGATAGTTTATCTTTAAACCCGGAGCTATCGATGTTTTCAGGGAGACGATGATAAGCCAGCCGATTATTTTTAGGTCTTCCAGGTTAAAATCATGAGATTAGCCCATCGGCTCATAGCATACTACGGCTTCGCTATTAACGGCAAAAATAGACGAGACATTCATCACCACACGTTTTAGCACCACATTAGTTCATAAATTGACAGCATCTCCCGATGCTGTTTATGAGCCAAATCTTGGCCAAATTTGCGTAGGAAGTTGTTAAAAGCCAACGCGATGTTTGTGTTTTCCAGCAGATTGTGTACGGATCAACCCAAGATATAACACATCACCCGTAGGGGAGAGTGGGGTAAGATGCCCAGGGTGGGAAAGACGCCCCACCCCCTCTAGCGGCGAAACAAAGAATCGAACCTGGAAATTAATGTTCTTTGCGTAAAGCGGAAGCCTGCCTTGTTAACTGCACAAAAATTTGCGAAGCTCAGTTAGGCAACGGCTGGCTGGTAATTGCATGTTTTTTATTTGCTGCTTTCAAAAAATATTTTGGTGTCAAAACATTGTAAATATCAAAGATTGTAGATAATTTTTGCGTCCCTTGCTATAGTCGTGATACATTGACATGCGTGTACTGTGTCCCAAACACTTTGTTTCAGGGTGAAGTTTTATGGCTAACAAATTGTACTGATTTGATGTTGCTTCGGTACCTTGGGGTAAGATGCCCCCTGTCCTGATGGGGAAAGACGCCCCCTAACTCCGTAGGCTGTCCTTCAAGCAGCCCGTCAGATCATTTATTACATACTTGTGATGAGAGACAAAAGCCGATCTGGGACTATTGAGAGTCCAGTACGGTCGGGTGCTCCCCATGCCGGTCTCTCGGCCCACACAACGACTTTTTTGGCGGCATCTGACTCTGAGAGCCCTCACGACGACCTCTGTGGGTCCCATTATTGGCTCCAGGGCCCCTCACGACATCCTTTGAGGGCTCCCACGTTGGCTCCACGGGCCGCGCTGGCATCTGAGGTCCCCACGATGGGCTCGAGAGCCCTCAAGCATCCTGAAGACCTATACGGGCCCCACAGTGGTCTCCGAACGCCACCACGGAGGCTTGTTTGGCCGCGCTGGACTATGATGGCCCTAACGATGACCTCTGAAGCCCCTTACGACTACTTTTGAGGGCCCTTACGATGACGTTTGGTGTCTACTGCAGGCTCGAAGGGACTACTGATCGTTCAGGCGATTCACGTGCCCATTTATGTCACTTATAGTGCAGGGGGGCATCTTCCCCAACGGCAGGGGGCGTCTTTCCCACCCTGTGGGGTAAGATGCCCCCTTTCACTTCTTCAGGAAAATGCTTAATAGCAAAAAAAGTTATCATATTTCAGGCACGAAAGTGTGATATTTTTGGAGAAAAATGATGTCGGCTTCCGTTGAAACTCCAAGTTTTTGCTTTCCGATCGTCATTTTCGAATAATATATGACATAGTAAAACCCTGGGCATCTTTCCCCACTCTCCCCTACCCATAACCTATAATGGGGCTGATATGCATACCTATCATTTGATCAACCGGGAAGCGCCCCTTAGGTCGACACCAAAATAGATCGTTACGATTGGATCGGTCGTCATGCGTGCCTAAGGTAGTGGCTGTATTGTGATCGTGACGGTGATGTGCTGTGCTGTGGTCCAAACCAGTCACTCGACCAGACCCATGTTATACATATTTTTACTCTTCCTGGTGTTCCCCTTGGGTAGAGAGAGCATAAATCTTGTCTGCAGTATAGATGGACCCCTCCCTCACATAGAAAAAGATCTGCGTCCGGCGGTTAGCGCACGACTGAAATAGCCCCTGCGCCGCTGTCTTTAGACCGCTGAAAACTGGTTGAAACGGCACAGGCCCGGCTCGGGCTCTCTTTCCAAACAATGGCTCGTCAGCGCGGCAGCTGTCGACAGGCGTTCGGCGCCGCTGATAGGCCCGGAGCGGCGCCGATGAGCGATGGTGCGCCATGGGACCGGAGCGGCGGGCCGTGAGGACTGAGGGATCGTAAAAAAATGACAGCTGAAGAGCAGCTCTCAGACTCACTCTCACACTACTTCCTCCTGCGATAACCTGCTTCCCCTCCGTTCCTCACTCCCTCCTCTCCCCCCCCCCCCCTCTCTCTCTCTCTCTCTCTCTCTCTCTCTCTCTTTCTCCCTCTGACCTCCTCTCTCTTTGCCTTTTTCCTCTCCTCTCTTCTCATGTTTTTTTTATCTTAGGTTTTATTACCGTCTTCTCGCATGCAAGGTCCCAACTCCCAGTATTGATAAATTGGTGGTATAATTCAACTCGTCATCGTCCCTGAACATCGATTAAAAAACGTCCCTTCGCTGAAGCGTGGCATGCCACTGTCGCTGACCGATTGGTGGTCACCGCGACCCATCGTGATGTCAGCTCGAGGTAATAAAGCCGCCGCTCACGGCCGGGGTTCGTGAACACCGATCGACGAGTGACACCTCCGGTCTGTAGCCGTTCACTCACGACAAGAACCATGCAGAACAGAAGCCGTCGCAAACAGGAAAGCGACTCGCACGACCCAGCAACAAGATGGCGGGGCGCGGCCGTTTGTCAGAGTTGTCCGCGTGCAGCGTTCGTGAGGTGGCTGCTTCATCATTTCCGTTTTCCTTCCCAAAAATAACTTTCCTCATCTTGTTTCAAATATTTGTCGGACGTACCTAATTCAATTTAATCGATCGACTCCATGCCAAGTGACTCAGCTGACATGTTGAATAGGATACCTATTGAACAAAGTCAATCATCTTCAGGAACGTGGATTAAAGTCAGCGTGTTTCCAAAATCACAACCAACTTTCTAGGTGCTCACTGGTTAGGTAGGAAAGGAAGACATACCATGGAAGTGCCCACTTGGTAGATAGGTGGGTTGGTAAGCGAAATTGCGACGCGTGTAAGAGCATATACGGACTAAGACCAGTTTCGCCAGATGCAGAAACAGTAAGTAAACCGTTTTTACTTTCAAAAGCTCATCAACTTGCTACCTACTCACTTAATGATACCTAAATGATAAAAGTAAATATGGCATGGAATGACTTTGTAAATATGTCAGTAAAAGGATCATGAGGGGATCTTACTTGCCCGAACGAGTATCCTATATACAAAATAAAAAGGATCGTGTTCACTGGTTATCCTGACGCATTGCTTTTTTCAATCACAACACCATCGAAAACATACGGCTCATAACACGAAACAGAGCTCTTCAAAATTCATGTTCGATCATCATCAACTAAACGTTTAGCAAGGGACACGTTATTTTGAGCAGCAAAACAACACCAGCCACGAAGCAAACTATAGCCAGAACATCGGCAGCCGATAAACGGTGAGGAGAGCACAAACAACTGTGATGCAGACGGACAAACGAAATTGCAATGATACACAACAAGGAGGTCATCCCAAAACGCCGCCTTAGTCACTCAGGGTCGTGTGAAAAACACATGCTTTATATCGTCTATTTCATTATAAACGCAAGTCTGAAGCAAACTCCTTTCAAATCGAATTGCGGAGCCAAATTGAGCGGTGTGAAAATACTAATGCCGTATGATTGAGGGACACTCATGCATAGAAGAACCTAACAAGATTCTCCTCTAAAGGAAGGTCGATTGATTGTAAATTTCAAAAATCGTACTCGAGAGCACACGGACAAAGGAACGGAGTGAAGTAAAAGGGATTTCTCTCAAGTTCGTGCGGCTCGACCGACACGCTCGTGCATGATTATCGTGAAGCAACTTCCTCCAATAGCGGCATTATCTCTGAAATTGATGTGTTTTCCGTGCAGCATTCAGCCGGATATTGTTCCTGAGAGAACCGTCTGGAAAGCCTCGCATCCCGGTATAGGTAAGCGTCTGCAGAGTGTGATGGGATGATGTGTAACCTTACATTCGATGAACGACCGGGGCTCGCTGATAGCGGCTCAATGACAGTCGTTGGCCCAGAACTGAACCCCGTGCTTTTCGCATAACTATAGGGGTCAGACTGGAGAAACACAATACACACAGACATGGGACACCTGCGGTTGGTCTCGACAGTCACATGTCAGCTCAGCTGCAGAGTAATCGAGTGCACATTCGACCGCGCCCATGACCATGAGGAGGATCGACTTACACAACACACATGGCTGGGACCAGTGGGCACAAAGCTGCAGAACGATAGGACCAGTGGCGGTCTGGGAACAGACTGCGAGGCTGTCACACAGTTGCACCAGACGCGGTCTCGGTCCACATGAACCCAGCAACTCGGAAGGACCCGGCCGGTGCCCTGCGGTCAGCTGGGGCCATGTTTCCAGGTTGGGGTCGGCGGACCGCCGGCCACAGCCCGGTCAAATATAGCGCTCACCTGAGACGCTGCCGAGGCTGAGGACGGTCCACCAGGGGCTGCGCTTTCCGGGCGGCTTATGCGGGCCGCGACGACCGTCTCCGTTCTCCGACTCGTCTGTCACATAGACCTGGACGGCGTGTGGCTGCAGCGGGTCGGAGCCGCGCCGCCCCAGCCCGTGGTCCTCCGTGCTGGTTAGCATGGCGGCGAGCGGAGCCCGACACGGGCGGTACTGACACTGGGTCACGACCACAGCACCGACACCGGGTGTAACTAATTCACTGAGCCGGCACGAAACACTGTTTTGTCACCAACACCACACCACCACAGCACCAGCGTCCGCCGCCCGGTCGGCAGCAGCTGGGGCGGCACGTACTCCCGGGCCGCGAGTCGAGACCCTTCTGACGTGCCGCGCCGCTCCGCCGCCCGGGCGCCGCCGTCACTTCCCCGCACGCCGCGCCGGCCGGCCGGGCGGTGGGCGCCGCGAGCTGGGTCGGCGCGGAGAGCTCACACGCGCCGCCCCCGCGCCGGTCGTAGCGGCGGGCGCCCACCCCCACCCCCGCCATGCCGATAGTCTGAGCGCATTGTGTCAAAAGGGTCCCCAGCTTTTCTAGAACCTGTAGTAATTTGAGGCGAGCGTCTTTGCGGAAGTGTATTTATAAATAACCTTGCGAATATTTTTCAGTCACCTAAGGTCGATAGTTAGTTTTCAGCTTCCGGGGGGCAAAAGTGTCAAAATTACTATTTTCACTGGAAATGTTTTTATGCTCATAACTTTACTCGGGATCGAAAAACTTACATTTTTATCCGCATTGTGTTTGTCCTCTAGCCGCATCGAATGAACTATAATTTAACCTAAGGACAAGTTCATGACCGAACGGGAAAAGGTCTTTGAGCTGAACACATTTAAGGGTTTTCATTTATCTAGGTCGCCTATATCATAAGCTACTGTCGATTGATTAATGGTGACCTATAGTGACCTAGTTTGACCTCAGGGATATACGTTGGGTAATGGGTTACGTGTGCATTTTTATTCGGTATTCAATATTATTTTTGCGCGATCTTCCAGGGCTGGAAGTGCATATGAGTTGTGTCCGAAAAAAGAGCAGTTCAGTTAGGTACCTATCTACTATTGATCGGATACCTTCAATTGAGAGCTCGTGAAATTGACCTGACTAGGTCAACGATGCTTAAAATCCGTGATAAACGTTAGATACCTACATTTATTCGTAACAATCGCCTTTTTCGATCATTGCAAATTTCAAAGCAATCGTTCCGTCTGTGATATCTGGCTATGGTTAATTTTCAAATACTTCTTGAGGTTGGGTAACATGACGTGACCGTTACCTTGCCCTGAGTGACCTGGGTCTGAGATTTTCGAACCACGTGCAGAGAAGATGCATCATAAGGTAGGCCGGCCTACGTCACATGTGGGGTAGGCCGGCACGAGGCTGCAGCCTCGTGGGATGGGACAAAATAAATAAAGTGTAAACGGTCCCGGCGTGGGGAAGTCAATTGTCTTTCAATTTCAGTTTTTTAACTCCATGGCCATGGGCTTGATATGAATTGCTTCCTTTTAGCTCAATCTAGTCAATAATCCTCTTAGGAGATCGAGCAAAGTGATAGTAAGGAGAGGGAGGTGAGCCATTAAGGACGAGTCAAGGAGTCAACTTGACTCCTTGACTCGTCCTTAAGGACGATTTTCCATCTCTAACTGGGCGCATGGCTCTTGGAGCTCTCGTTTTTGGCAGGATTTTTTTCTTCTTCTCTGGAATGGTTCAAAACGTGAATATACGGCAAAGATTTTGCCAGAATCGTGATTCCCTCGTCGCTGTAGCGGTCCTTAAGTCGCTGTAGCGGTCCTTCAGTCGCTGGAGCCTGGAACCATGGATTATGGTGAGCATTTACTTTTTCTTGAGGTGAAGTCACTATGACGGGATTTGGTGACCTGACTTCGAATGACTTGGGCTTAACGATGAACGAGCTTAATATGACTTTGGCATGCTCCGGTATAAGTCCGTCTAACCGGCAATATCCGAGAAAATAGTGCATGAGCAGGAAATTGCTTAGCAGAACATTCAGCAGAAAGCGAGGCGCAAGGCGAGGCGGAGTGAAGCTGGGAGGCCATAAATGCGTGACACATCGCTAGAACCCTGTCATCAGACGGTGCTTCTTCCCGCTGTGTAGCACTCTTCTTTCGCTGGCGGGGAACCCACTCCACGGCGCAGCGATGACGCTCATTAAAAATCCGTCAGACGGCGCCAGCTGAGTCCACAGACCCCCCCTCCAGGGAGACGCACCTCCCCTCGGGGGAGTGTGCTCATTACCGTACTGTGTGAGGCACGGCGCGGCTGCGTATTCAGTAAACCCGCTGCCACTTCCACACAAAGACGCGCATCCATGCAAAGACCTCAGAAGGAAACGGCACTCGCTAACGCTGACGCCGGGGCAGGACAGGAGAGGAAAAGGTCAAGGGTGGCAGGCAGCAGTTGCCGTCACGATCAGCTGAACAGGTACCGCTGGGGTCCTGTGACGTGCATGATCAATGAAACGCACGAGCTAGGTCGGGTGCCAAAGCCACGCTGATCTCAAATCTGTAGACTTACCAACACAAACACTGTTGGGCGGAACAAACTGGAAATAAGAAGTTATTCCCCGGCTGTAACGTTGTTATAGATACTAGATATGCAAATTGCAGCGGTGAACAGAACAGTCGCCTGCTCCTTAAGACGTCTTTGCTCTGCTGATTCTTGAGCAAGAGAAGTAACGAGGTAGACTGACAATATTTTATCCGTGACGTTACGTAAATAGACCTCATCATCTGATATGAGGCAGATTTGCTCCATGAATGCTTATCTCGGAGATGAATGCATCCACTCCCATTTCAAAAGTCATGCGCCTATTGCTACAAAAGTGTCCCTGCATGACACTAAGCGTCACAGCGAATCCTGTCGTGAAACACAGCGGTGCTCATTACAAAGCAGACTAATATCTTTCCCAGCGGCACACCGTTACGAAGCTGTCAACTCAGAGCAGCATGATGCGAGGAGCGGAGCTTGCATGTCGATGGCCCACTGGTGAAATGACATTGTGCACTGCACAACATACAGCATTGGACAACGGACATGTGCAATGAACACGACAGACGGCACAAGTACATATAGGTCCTGTTAGCGAACCGGTCCCCGAATTCAGCGTCATGCTAAAATCTTGGCCGATATTCTTTAACCCGCGCACCGACGGGGGTCTGCGCCAACTTAGTACCGACGGGGGGGGGCGGATGACCGCCCCCCCCCTGAGATCTCGAGAACGAAGCAAGATAGCGACAAGCGGTAAACGGCATCGGATACGCACGGTCAAGATCTACAATTTTTACTAAGGTCATTTTCAGGTCAGGTCAAAGATGACGTCACAGGGGTCGAAAAAGTCAAAATGGCGGCGCTAGATATGGAGAGAGTTTTTCTCGAATAACTTTCGAATTAGTCAAGATAGGAACAAACTAAGGGCATCATCGTGATCCTCTCGTCAATCCGCATCGAATGATATATATGTTGACCTCGAAAGGTCAAGGTCAAAGGTTGACCTCAGGTCACGTGACCTCGAGGTCATCATGTATATCATTCGATGCGTCTTGACGAGCTGAACACAATGAGACCATCCACGCGTCTGTATCTTGTTCCTGTACGGAGTTATTGGCCAAAAACCTTTGGTGACCTTTGATGACGTCACATGACCTCACAGCTGCCCAACAGCAAAACAGACCTCAAGGTAGTGAAGGTTGATCGTATATGAAGTCATGTATGGTATATGGGGCCATTCCGACCCGTTTTAGTGGTAAAAACAGGGAGTTGATTTTTCCCCCATTGACTTATAATGGGGAGGTCGCGAAATTGACCTGACCTTAGGTCACCGATATCAAAATTCCGAGATATACAAATTGTAGCTACTAATGACCTAATAACATCCTGCGACTTTCAAAGGCCTCCGACATCTACTGTAGCTCTGGCACGGTGACAAAGTTGCAAAAAAGTGACTTGAGGTTGGGTCATTCAAAGTGACCTGGTGACCTGACCTTGAAAGGTAGGAGGTTCAAACTTGCACACCATGTGTAAAATTGATAAGGGAATAGTCATACCAAATTTCGCGGCGCTACGCGCCGCGGTTTTCCCGCTATTCGCGAAAAACCTCAGGGGGGGGCGGATATCCGCCCCCCCCCGTCGGTGCGCGGGTTAAGTTAAGTGATATTTACGAGCATCCACCTGTATTTAATGGCTGAGACCACGACTGCACGTAAATGGCATACAAGACGCACCCAGCGACCCGGTGCTCGGGGGTGGGTGGTTCCCCAATCTTTCCAGACTACAAACCCCACCATGCACACGCTCCACCCGCACCTAATGCCCGCGGCGCCGCCGCCCTAGGTCCCGCACCACTCACTGGCAAGAACAAAGCACCGCAGAGCGCTCGCTACAACATATCACAACCACGACCGCCGCCACGGCGCCGGCGAAGGCAATAACAAACATCGCGCCGCGTTGGTCAGGTCTATAACGTAAAAGAAACGGCACTGAATCACTCACAGACACACGGGCGAAATGCGCTGTCCGGACTATTGCACTCTGTCTAGAGGGAGGCGGCGAGGGGACGTCCACCTGTTAGATCGGATTCGGGCGTTACCGGTTGGGAGGACGTGAGACTGGCTCAGACAGACCAGCCGCACACGCTACAACGGTACCTCGTTTATACGGCGGATTAAATATGTCACAAATAAGACTGCAACGACAAAACACAATCACACATACACCATTCAGTAAACTTCTCCCAGGAGAATAAGATCAACCCGAACTCGATGACTAAATAAGCTCAAAGTAACCGATCGGGAAAGCTAAACACCAATCCACCTAACACTGTTCAGCATGTAGATCACCAGTTAAACACTGACCTATGAAAGAGATGTCTTGCGCCAGCTAAACCAGGCTCAACCTTCACTGACCGAACTTGACTCAACCAGGGTATCCACTGACGTGACTCAAGGGCGAGTCATAGTCATGGATGTCTTTGCACCTCAGCATTGCACTCCTCAGGAACCACTGGCACTCACGACATCCTGCTGAGCTGATCCCGCGACCTCGCTCAGACCTGTCTCAGTTGTGACCTGTACCTGTAGTCCATACCTGCTCCTGTCTGAGGCAGCCGAGGCGCCTTCAATCTCCATCAAAACCCCCTATCGCCGGCAGGTGCAGGGCCCATAGTCGGCCCGTTTTGCGCCCAGAGGACGGACCTAACCCGGCCTGGCCTGGACGCATGACACGGTGCATTCAAAGCGTGCCGTCGAGCGCGCAACCAAGTCCGTTCAACGGTGAACACAGATCGTCAACTGAACACAGATAGACGTCACCCTCGGTGGACGTGAACGCGACGATTGGGGGCCGCCAGAGGACGGACCGATGTCCCCCTGGCGGTCGCGGTCGCGCGCGGAATGCATCCTGAGGTATCACAGAGAGATACAAGCCGACACTACGATCGGCATCTCTGACCGAACGTTACACACTACACGTCATGAGCGACTACACCACGAGTCGCGGTAGTCAGTCACCGCCGGCACAGTCCTGACTCCTACGAGTCAGCACAGTCCTGACTCCTACGAGTCACTGAGCCAGTTGCCGGCTACGGGCTGGACTTGCGTCCACTCTTCGCGCCTTGCCGACCCGGCGGCGACTCCAACCAGCCTGACTGGCATCTCGACCATCACTACTGACCTAGATTATAACCCAAATCACACCTATAGGTCCCCAACGTACCACCTACATCTTTTTGCCGGCTTTGGGCGGACGTGACACGCCGTTTCGCTTACGGCGTTTGTTGTTGTTTCTGGATGGTCGCCGCCGACCGGAGGCGGCTTCAAAGAGAGGTTCGCTCTCCGAGTCGGTCTCTGAGGCCATCAGGCTGCTGGCAGAGTGGCCGCCGTCTGTCGGGGATTCAGAGGATTGTTAAGAAGGGTCAACAGACAACAGACAGTCAGGAAAGGTCAGCAGACAGCCAGAGGGATCAACAGGGGCAACACGTCGTAACAAAAGATCAGCAAAGTCAGCAGATGCTCCAAGAAAGCCAAACTATAAATTACGAGAAGGAAAACCAACCGGTAGCACAAGGCAAAATAGGTGTACCAAGAAGAGGCGATAAACTCAGTAAACATTGCGGAAAGTGGTGTACATTCTTCTCTAGCAACACAGCTTCGCACTGAACAACGGTATGCACCAATCTCGCTAACGGTTCCCCATCTCCTCCCATGCTCGACTCATCTCTT
Organism: Amphibalanus amphitrite; assembly: GCF_019059575.1. Lineage (NCBI taxonomy): Eukaryota > Metazoa > Arthropoda > Thecostraca > Balanomorpha > Balanidae > Amphibalanus > Amphibalanus amphitrite. Next base: position 47,712 of record NW_024881990.1, read on the forward strand.
TCCCAAACAGCCAGCCTCCCCTGACACTGTGTTCTACCCACCGACCTCCGCGCGACACCTACTTTTGGGCAGCATCTGTAGTCCCTCAGGATCGCTGACGGGCGTGTAGCGCGCGCGGCGGGTCCGTCTCAGTCCGGAGCCGACTCCGGCGGAGCCACAGCGGCGACGCAGCAGGCAGATGGCCGCCCACACGGCCACGCCCAGCGCGACGACCAGCGAGAACGAGATGATGATGACGTACAGAACGCTCCAGTCTGTGGAGGGGGAGAGGATGTGGAATCATATATAGCGCTACGTCTGGTGACGGGGAGGGGATAGGTATTTACACACGGCGCTCCAGTCTAGTGGGAAGGGGAGAATTAGAGAATTATACACAGTGTTCCAGTCTGGTGGAGAGTGGGACAATGCGGAATTATACACCAAGCTCCAAACGTCTACTGGGAAGGGGACAAGATGGTATCATACACAAGCTAACGCTCCAGTCTTCGGAATAAATCACTCCACTACAGTCATGGTGAGGCTTCAGTATAAATCGTTCCAGTGAAACTCATGATGAGAATGCCGTATTGGTACGCGGTTAAAGTTACACGCTAGCGCGAGAAGCAATGGGAGCACGGTTGGGCGGGGGGGGGGGGGGCGCAGATATCGGGCTGCTGCAAACGAAATGTCAGAGGTTAGGCTGGCGTGCAGCGGGTTCAACTGCAGGGGGAACGGATCAGAATTCAGAGGTGGATGTCTCAATACTGAGAATAGAGCGGTTAGATCAGGTAGCTTCCAAGGATGGAAGGGGACCGCAAATATTGATTCCCAGAATGTAAATGACAGCTAGCATCGAAGTATGCGACGAGACGAATACTCAGCCAGGAGACAGATAACACAGCCTGTCATGCATTTTCTGCAAATCGGCCGTGCCTACGTAACATCGTAATATAGTCGGTCACCCACCAGACGTACATGTTTGCCTTTGAAAGCACTGGAAGTGCCTGCATACAACACTAAGGCCGGCATTTTATCGCTCACCCATGAGACCTAGTGGCGTGCTCACATACCCGACAGACACACGCTACCCATGCCCCAGCTTCCCACACCCTCCACTCACCACAGTTCGCCTGTCCATCGCTGCCGAGCCTCTTGAAGAAGTTCTCCGTCCAGAATCGGTCGCAGACACAGAGTCGCGTGGTCTCGTCACACCGTCCGTGACCTGAGCACGGGTTCTGGCAGGTGACTGTGTCTAGGAGGAGGACGGCGTGGTCCAGCGCCGACGGGTCCGAGCGGAGGTGAGCGCGCAGAGCGGATACGACCGACACGCCGGGCAGCATCTGAGGTAGAGAAAGGGGAGTTAAAGACAGGAACAGTATCTACCGCCAAAACACACACCGGGCAGCATTTGAGGTAGAGGGAGGCCGGGGGTTAGATAGAGGAGGAACATAACCATCACAATCGACACACACATGACACAACAGCGTCTATGGCAACAGAGGGGAGGTTTAAAGCAGACGATGGTAGTTTGGGGATAGCTGCTCAAACGAAATGCATTGTAGGAGCAGGGAGAGATAACACCACCGACAACTAATAACATCTAAGTCAAGAATGGTGAATAAGATATCACACTGAACACATTGATAGATAACTGATCCTCATATTCCACATCATGTGGATATGAAAGGGGAATGTTTTTTGATACCCAATCTTAGGATAACATCCGGGACAAGAGAGCCCGCCCGGCCTGGCAAAGCGCGTCAGCTTCTGTCGTCATCTGCCCATTTTGTATCTGCCTGATTACCAGTTTTACGCAGTTTATCAATCTCCGGTAATTTGCTACTACAAATGACCTTTCCTATACGGTTGCCTGTCCAACAACGCGTAATAAAATAAGCCCTTGCTATGTGGTTAGCATCTCCTCAAACCAGTATGGGCGGTAAAATGTAAATGACATGGATTTTCAGCGCGCCCCTCCTGAGCAGGATAATTGTACTTCTGGCATTTTCACATAAGCCGTGCAACCGTCACGTCCAGTCATTATCTCCGATATACCGCTGGATTGGACCAAGCCTGTAACTGACCTTTATCTGCGGTTTGGCGCCGTCTGACAGGGTAGTCTCAGACGCAGTGAGCTCCACCAGAAGGTGCCCAGTGCGGGGCTCAGCCGACCAGCGCAGCAGACGCACCTGTACGTCCCCGCTGGAGGGTACCAGGAGAGCCACCTTTCGCACCAGGGCCTCCTGCTGCGCCTGGGTCCACTGGAACACACACATAGGGAGGGAGTGTTACACAGGGTACCGGGAGGGCCACCTTCCGTATCAGGACCTCCTGCTGCGCCTGGGTCCACTGAAACATACAGGAGGAGGGAGTGTTATACACTTAGCGCCCAGAGGATAATTATAATGGAAACCAGTAGCGTCATCTACTGACCACAGCAGACCCAAATATGTAACGGAATCTGCCTTCAAATCTATAAATTAATTTTCTAGGAAGCACATTAATCGGAAATGAAAACTCATGGGCTGGTGATCACTTGCAGCAGGACGCACAATTAACTGAAAACTAATTATTTCATCACACAGCACACGATGTGTACAGTGTTTGGTCATAACAATACCACAAATAACTAGACAATACCCACACTCATATCATGATAGCTTGGAGTGAAAAATAGCTCAACCATCCCCGCCCAGCAGTGATGTTGCACAGCGTACCTGTCCGAATGGGACGTCGAGCTCGACCCTGATCTGGCTGTCGATGTACGGGTCCTCCTGGATGACCACGGAGACGGTGTCGCGCGCCGTGGCGCCCTGCTCGTCGGTGACGGTCAGGTGGAACCGGTACAACCCGGCGACCATGTCCACCAGCTGGTGGACAGAGCGGGGGAGGAGGGGTGTCAGGTGGAACCGGTACAACCCGGCGACCATGTCCACCAGCTGGCGAGCGGAGTAGGGAGGGTCACCGTAGGAACAGGGGGTCATGTGCACCACCAGAGGGCTACGGGCTAATTACGTATTATGCGTGACTGGGTATACTTCGTGCATTACTGTTAAGAAGTGCAGGATTTTGGTGAAAGCTGACGCTCAGTAATACATACCGTAAAAATCAATATAGTTATCAGTAAACCATAAGACAAAAAAAGTCCGAGGTAACTGAAATGCAAGGGATCGCGGCTAGCCAATCGGGCAATACAGCTCTAAAAGAAGAACAACGACAAAAGACACCCCTAACGCCGTACCAACATGCAATCATTTTTCACTGCTCTGACTTTCCTAACTACACGTCCCGCTAGACCCCTAGCCTTTGCTCTCATACTTCCCTTGCACCACTCCCACTCCTCATTAACAGGGAGCAAACCGCATACAAGTCCCCGCCTCCTCACCTGCAGCGAGCAGGCCGTGTCCGTATCGCCCACCACCCGGCCGGCGGCCAGACTGCTGCCGTCCCTGCTCCACTTCCAGCTGACGATACGGACGTCGTCCGATGACCGGGAGCCGTTCAGGGTGACCACAGAGACGGGCAGGTGCACCGTCAGGTCACCGCCAGCGTCCGCCACCGGCGGCGCGTTCGTCGCTGGAAGGAGGGGGGGGGGGGGCAGAGTGGTTAGACATACCAGTGACGGTGCATCTGTTAGGTACTGGGATTGTCTGATGATTGAAATATGAGTGACAACTCACGGTAAGCCCAAACACTGCATGAGGACTCCTCCTCTTGAGATTTCTATGCGCATTAGTTGTTTAGTCTCAACTATTACCTGGTACCGCTATTATATTTTGTTCTGTTATATCATTGGCAAATACAGTATCACCCTCTCACCCTCATAAAACGATAAATACAGACTATACCCCACACAAGACACTTAACCCGCGCCCCGTTGGGCTCTGCCGAGCAACGCGCCCGGTTGGGGGGGGGGCCATTTTGGCCCCCCCCCCCCCCTAAGATCTCGAGAACCACGCAACATAGCGACAAGCGGTAAACGGCGTTGGATAGCCCCAACGGGGAACTATCTTGTGACCCAATTTTATTGACCTAGGTCAAACCGATGACGTCACAGGTCAGGTCAAAGGTCCAATTTTCACCGTTTACGGGCACTTCAAGAAATGCGTTGTAAAATCGAGTAAAATGCATTTCATTGAAAATCATCGATGGGGAAATGTTCTTCAAACACATATTTTGCTATTTGAGGTCACTGATACCAGGTCAGGTCACAGAGGTCAGGTCACGGGGGGGTCACAATATGAAAGTGTCGTGTGATACATGTTTTATGGTCCATTTTACATGACAAATGCGATTATATGGGTCAGGCAGCCTTTGGGGCCAGCTTAGATCACGTTTTGGTCAAGGTCAGGTCAAGGTCAGGTCAAGGTCAGGTCAAATTAGGTCAAATTTCAAAGTTAATATTTTTGCATAAAATGGGTATCGAATCGATGCAGCTCGTCACGGGGAGTTCAATGGTGGTCTTTGTTTTGCCGTACGAGGTCTAGAATTGCTAAAAATTGAGTTCAAAAATTTGACGTCATCATTTTTGAACAGTTTTTTCGCTATAACTTGGCCAAAAAACGAGATATCGATCTGAAATTTGGTATGTATATAGAAGAGCGCTGGGACTATCACATATATTCCGGTTTTTTCGAAATTCGGAAAATTTTTGGATTTTTTCAAAGTTTTTCTAAAAAAATAATTTTTTGATTTTTTTTGGTCAAAAACCAAAAATTTTGAAAATCCGAGATAGCAGTTTTGTAGCGCCGCCTTTTGTCTACTAGACCATATAAAGAACTTTGAAATTGCTTGATAACTGTAGATTTGGTGAGCGTTTCAAGATTGCATGTTTTTTGCTCATTTTTGCTCGAACATGACCTCAGTTTGACCTCAATAACTCCTGACCTAAGGTGACCTAAGACTTGAAATTTGGTGTGAAGGTGTCAAATTGATGCCCGGGAAGGTACTGAAAATTTGGCGGCGCTGCGCGCCGCCGTTTTCTTGCTATTCAGGAAAAACCACAGGGGGGGCCAAAATGGCCCCCCCCCCCAACGGGGCGAGAGTTAACAGGACGAAGCCGCCCATCCTTCAATCGGTGTAAAGCAAGTCAGCCCCGAACCGTGTATTGTACACGAGCAGCTCACCCACCCTGGATGACGGTGACGTTGGTCAGCGCGCTGCTGTTGCTGGCGTCGTCCCAGACGGTCAGACGGAACACGTACAGGCCGCGCGTCAGAGACGTGGCGTTCGCCACCGGCTGCGTCGAGTTGACGATCTTGGAGGTGGTCGGGCCGCTGCGACAAAAAGATGGGGACGATATTAGGTGCAGTCAGATGCAGTTGCTGCCTGACTGGCGTCCGCAGGATAAGGGTGTCAAAAAATGTTGTATGAGCTTCCAACGCGCCATGAACAACAATCCAAAACATGTTATAGAATAGGTGGAGTCTGCGGGATTTAATAATGATCCTATTCGGATCCAGCACCACCTGACCTCCACTGATTCTGGACCGACTCCGACGTCCTGTTCTCCGGCCGCTAGTGGCGCACCCGCAGCTAAATTCACGGCGGCCCCTCAGAGCCTTCCTCCCACGGCAAGCAGACCACTGCACCCACCACTTACACACCCATGACCCAGCTGACCACGAACTATCCATAGCTCCCGGTAACCACACCAAATTGTGCTCAGCTGGTGAACTTCCTTATCGCGCACTGACCCACCTGATCTGCTCCCAGAGCCAGCTGGTGACACGCAGGTTGTCGTGGCTGCCGGAGCCGTCCAGAACGGCCCAGGTGCGCGGCAGCGTCAGCGTCTGATTCTTGCCCGCCACGGCTGTTGAAAGACGCGAGACGTAAAGTTTCAGTGCACATAGTTAGTGAAACGACATAACACAGGCTGGGGGATGTCGCCAAGAGAACACAGATTACAAGTCACAGCTATGCGAGTCAACACATGATTCCAGACACAGATTCCAGAGAGAAAATGAAACGGATGGCTGGAGTTGGACTTCCATGAAATGCATTTGAGACTGAAGAAAAGCAAGCAATTTCAATGAAAATCACTATATAAAGTGTCGCCACAAAACGTTTCCATTTTCTGGAGGCGATAGTGACCACTGCGTGTCAGTTTCTTCCTCACCGGTTGGAGGAGTGTTGGGCTGCGATTTCACCACCACCAGCACACTGTCCGTGCTCGTATGCTCGGCCGAGTCGGTCACCTTCAGTATAAACTCGTAGACGCCCTTCTCAAGGTTGGACAGATGCAGAAACGGTTTGTGGGTATCCTGTCAACAATCCGATAAACATTAAAACCATCGCCGGAGACTGACTCGGAGAATTCCGCTCCCACATGATGAAGGCTGCAACACAGCTTTAATATTTACATTTCTAATATAGCAAGAGTCCATACAGGGTTCAATTTCCACCTCCTATCGAGTGGAAGGTACAGATTGAATACGACCTTATGATACGGACAGACCACCGTCGCTACTTGAACTGTGCTATCAACTAGGTCAGCGCATCAAGCACAAGGAAAGCCTAGACTTTAAACCACCTACGTTGTAATGCTGTGATCGGTAATCATCAAGGAAAAAAGGAAATAAAATGATTTAAAGAAAAGGAAACAGCCATTGCATATAGCGCCTGCGAAGTGCGAGTGTGAAAAATACAGACGTGCTTCATGTAAGATGACGATCATTAACGATGACCCACGATGCAGTTATGCGAATTGTGCCGTAATTACCTGCATATCGACGGCTCTATCCTCAGAGCCCGGTGCCTTGGTCCACTCGTACGAGACAATGCCCTTGTCGTCTGTGCTGGCGTTTCCGTACAGTGTTACTGCATTCTGCCGCAGAGAATGGGTAGAAATGTAGCGGGTTAACTGAGGACACGATATCGGGTTGATAAGCAGCATAGCATCTTCATCGATTATTCCCCGATTAAAATATTTGAGCTTAGGGCAATTACCTACTCATCACATGTCGCCAGTGCGTTCGACTCGTACCGTGGCCCATCTAAGGCATCAATGGAACGAGGCCATCGCCACAGTCTACTAGACACAAACATCGGTCCCATTCCATTTCATAGCTATTCCATTTTATAGCTATCAACGACTCGCTCTCAGAGCCGTTATCGTCAGTCTTAGCCCGAGTCAGCAACACTTACTAAATGACCAGTGACCAGAGTACACAACACTGCTGAGAGCGTTGCCTCGGCCAACATAAACTTCAATAACACACTGACTTTTCTTTACATGACAACTACAGATATATTCGTGATATATTCTATATATAGACATAGATATATCTTAAAGATAGCGACTGAGCATCAAAGGGCGACTCACCGTGGGCAGGTAGACGACCACGTCTTCGCCTGCGTTGGCCTGTGGCGCATAGTCGACCTCCTTCAGCACTATGATGTGCGCGTCCGCGGAGGAGCTCAGATGTTCGGCGTCCTCGACCGTCAGCCTGCGGCACACACAACGTGAAATTAACAATACAGCAAGCATTTACACAGGCATTTATATTTTGGTTGGTGCCTTGCAAACACCGGCAGCTGCCTGTCCGAACGTGGTCTAGACAGGGCACATGCATTTCATAGCACACACTAATTCTGTGAGAAATTTGATGTGTAACAAGTCTTGCTCACAGACATCATTCAAGGGCAGCACAATCAAATTGATCAGAATCAGTTATAAAACAAAACACATACTTTTTAATGGATCACTGCGGGCTACAAGCACTGATAACTTCTACCCTGACTAGGCCTGAGCTACTTCTCGGGTTCTATGGAGCTTTCTATCTCTCCCACTAACGGCGCAGTCGGTAGTGGGAGACTCCATACGGCCAAAACTGACCGTATGGTGTAGTTGCCGGGCGTCAGGTTCTCCAGCTGCAGTGTGGCGGCGCGCGGCAGCTCCTGTCCGGGCCAGGTCAGCGGTGCCGCCACCACCTCCCAGTTGTAGACCAGCTGGTCCGACGGCAGATCGTCAGTCGAGTCGGATCCCTCCAGCAGCGCCTTCGAGTTGGGCAAGTAGAGCGTCTGGTTGACCGGCGAGACCACGGCCACCGGCGGCTGGTTCACCCGGGGAGCTGGCAGCGGCCGAGCACAGAATGGTCAGCAGAAGGCCGAACACTGAATGGTCGGAGGGACTCGGGGAGAAAGAGGTCGTACCCGCGGCAGATGTATGATCATATACAGCTACTTCGCTGTCTTTATGAATAAATATCTCGTCTCTTCACGTCAGTCTATTCGTTCGCCTATGTCTTCGTTCATCTGCCCGTCCGTTCACTTCCATTTCAGTCCATCTGTCCGTCCTCTCACCTTCCAGTCAGTCCATCTGTCTGTCTGCCCCTATTCGTCAGTCCGTCCGTTCGTTAAAGTTCGTTTGATCATTTGTCCGTCCTGTCACTCTTCAGTTGATCAGTTCGTCCGTTCTTATCCGCCCGTCTGTCCGTTTCTATCGAGCATTTCGTTCGTCCGCTGTTTCATATACGTGTCTATCCACCCGCCTGTTCCTCCACTCATGCGTCCACTCGTTCGTCCGGCCTTCAGTCACTTCTTTCATCTGTTCGTCCTCCTTCCTCATTCTGTCCTTCCATTATACTCTAAATCCATCCATATCCTCCCGTATCCCGCGGCTCACCAGGTTTAACGGTGACATTGGCCACGGTCCTTCCCAGGGAGTGACGTCCCTCCACATCCAGCTGGAACACGTACACGCCGGCGGTGAGGTGCCGCAGCTTGAACTGCGCCTGGGCTGCGTCACTCATGGACGCTCCGTCTGCCACCGGGGTGGATACCTCCGGTAGCAGCTGCCACATGTAGGTGTATGACTCGCCTGGCCGCGGGGAGGAGGTCAGGTCAGTGAGGTAAACATGGTGTACTTGTGAGTCAGATAACTAGTGAGAAATGCAACGAAAAAAAAACTTCAGTTTGAGCGTCGTACGCTGTCATACGACAGAGTCGGGAGGAGCACGAAATAAGCGAACACAAACAGCTTTGTGCCCGCGTTATAACCCTCCAATCCATGGACAACGATTGACTGCCTGCCAGCCTCATGACCAATGGAACACTCGAGACATCTCAGCCGCTCCTTACCGTCTGCCGGCGGCGGGTCGACGACCGCCTCCAGCTGGACGTCACTCTCCGGCAGCGTGATGGTCTTGTTGACCACACGGACGGCCAGCGGCGCTGCCGTGGAGACGGTGGGCGGCGGTGGCTCGGTGGAGGCGGCGGCGGCGGCCGGCGGGCCGCACTGGCCGCCCTCCCCCAGCACCTGACCCGGCGGACACCGGCACACGCCCGCCTCCGGCCGGTCGGGCAGCGGCTCGCACTGCTGTGACGGCGGGCAGGCGGCGCTCACAGACGGCTCGCACGGCTGGCCGGTGGCGTCCCGGGACGGAGACGGTGGGGGTGATGCAGACGAACTGTCGCTGGGGAGACGGACAGACAGACACAGTTCAGTCAAGAGCTGGGAATACGGAGATCATGCACAGGCGTACCAATTTGCAAACTAAAGCGAACAGCGGTTATGGTGTAAAATGTACATGAAATAGACTCAGCACATTCATTCATTCTTAACAAAACAGTATAGAATAGAAAAGTGGCATATACCTTGGCCCTAACTCAGGTGCCTAACTGAGGTGCATCGTTTCTTATTTGAGGGCAAATACCCACAACCTCTCTGCATTTTTTTTTTGGGGCCTTAGGGTGCATCAACAGCAGTCATTAACCCCAATCCCTCCAGTCCAGCTCACCTGGCCAGCAGAGCGGCAGTGGCCGGCAGCTCAGCGGCAGACATCTCCCAGCTGATCAGCCATATCTTCTGCTTGTGACCGCGGTGACGCTTAGGTAGTGTCACAGCCATCCCGTCCACAGGCCAGCAGCACACACTCGTCCCCTTCCAGAACAGCCAGCCGGCAGCGGGGCTGACCGCAGCACAAGTGGGGACAGCTGGTAGTAGCTGAGGCTGTGCTGATGTTGGCTAGCTTCGTCAGGCTCGGCGAGGTGAGATCAAGACGGCGACCTGATTGAACGGCCGCTGAGCAGCCGGCTGGCAGAGGGGTCTCTGTGACTGAACTGGCAGCTAGGGTGGTCTGTGCCCCAGACAGTTGGCAGCTGGCAGCCAGCAGCAGGCAAAGCCACATTGCTGCTTGACACTGCAACAAGGCAGGATCTGGTCAGTTATTGCCTACCTACCAGAAAAATTAGATAGGTGGTAAAAGATACCACACCACACTTCAAAACAATGAAAACATAGTGGCAAAAATGACAAACCACAAGAGCCTGAAGTCATATCTGCTTTCTACCATGCGAGTTCCACCAATGAGACACCAGGAAATTACAGCATGCTGATAAAAGAAAAAAGCCAGCAAACAGCCATCTGTAAATTCATGAGACCATTCACTGACAATCAACAGGGGACATATTGCTGATTTCCATGCAGTATTTAATGCATATCTTGCCTCTTCCTTGCGGTGTTTGGGCTTCTATAATTAGTATGCAATGTTTCTGCCATTATTTGGTCACATTACAGTTCATGTCTTTTTAGTCCTAAATGGAGTCATAATAGCAATAGTATGTCATGACCCACAGCAAATGGGTAACTATTATCTGCAGTCCAGGCACCAGTCAGAATACACATTTTTACTTGTCATTCTGATTCAGGCTTGCAGGCCCTTACCTCAGTTGGGGAAACTACGAGGCGAAGATCCAAAAATTGATCAGCCAATCAATGGCTGGAGTGGGTGGGGGCTGGGGCGATGACCATATATGGTCATAAAATCAGAAAACTTCCTCTTTTCCATGGATCCTAGCATTCAAATAAAAAATAGGGCATTATAATGTTTTTAACCACACAAGGCCTACACTCACTCGGTGCACAATGCACTGGCCGCTCTAAATCACAGAGTTAGGACAAGGTCAAACAGTGATTGGCAAATATGGCGGATTGAAACAGACGTGCCAAAAAATGTAAGCACCACCATGGTTTTAAAATGTCATTAATTTCATTATTTTGCATATTGTTTTTCCAATTCAAATTGTGGTTAGATTATCATTTTAAAACTACATATCTTTATTTATTGTAATGAAATTAAATCTTATAACAATTTTCTTTCAAAATATCAATCCATTTATGGAATGGCCAGCTGATTGTGACGCCCACAACCCGCAGAAAAGCTGTTTTTCTATCATCATTTTGGAGTGAATTCGTCAAATTTAATTGAATCACGTTAATTCTTAGTGGGAAATGGAAGCCTTTTCTCCGATAAGTGGACGGGATACCGCAAGTACAGGCAGGTTATACCGTTTTTCACGGCCGTGTCCCGTAGAAGCGAGGGCTGCATTTATGCCCATATATGGTCATCAAAAGTCCATTTATTGACCAATCCATTTTTATCTTCGCCTCGTAGTTTCCCCAACTGACCTTCATAACAGAAGACTGCCAATTTCAGTGCATGCAGTATGTACATAATTTGGGATATTTTAGAAGGCGGGCGGTAGGTCGGTTAATGACTCCACATCCTGATCATAAGCAAGCAAACAAGCTGATCTCTAACATGAAAGGTTACTTAAACTTCCATGCAAGCTTCCATGCATCAAAAAACATTAAAATAATTAAGAATAACTATGAATCTCACCATCTCTCATTCTTCAAGCAGCAGCACAGTTTAATCTCACACAAATTTGGCGCATGGGAGTCAAAATAATCACTGGTATGCGGCATTCCTGACGCAGTCAAAATAAGTGTTTTCAAGAATATCAGTATTTCTTTAAGTACCATACTTTTTCGCTTTTAGTTTTAATCTTTTCAACAGAATTTTCGAATGATCAGAGATAAATTTAAATGATCAAAAACCCAGAAAAGTAACAAATTTTTAATTGCAATTTATACGTAATCCCTCAATGTTTTTGGTTACCGCTAGGGGCCGACCTTACTTTTGTATATTTCGAAGTCCATGATACCGGTTGTAAATGGCGAGCGTTGTGTGTGTCGACACGGTGTTGGAGTGCCCCAGTGACCCAATTTTCGCTCTCGACCGGGAATAACGAAAGAAAAAGTAATGACCGTCTCGTTTCCACGCTTAATAGCTATTGTGTAATGTTATGATGTTTGGTTTGTGCTGAATTGCGGTTGGTTTTAAGATGTACGTGCATTTCTTTGTAGACACGCCTCAAACAGCAAACTGAACGTTGCTGAACTAGGTTGCAGGCAGGGACGGCATGATGATCGTGTTAAAATCCCTTTGAATTGCTTCTGTTGGTTTTCTGCATGTTGGATATTGTCTTTCAATCTGAGCTATTATTTAGCTTGGTTGTGGATAAATACCAAATTTGTATGTGCACTTTACTTCCTTCCTGGATGTCTTTTGGGGTTGCCATGCATTGTTTTGCATCCCCATGGCTTATCTATCTTGATCTCATGATTTGAATTTTGAAGATTCATGATAACCTTGGCAACAAGTGCTGAATTTTCCCTTTCTTGTGAGATGGTGTAACTGGTGTTTGTCTGAAATCTCATTACTGCATTAACACAAGTGCCAACATTTTTATTGATTTATTTTTATTACTGCTCTTTGCTTTGAAGGATGAATCAATTTGATGTCCTGCTTTTCCTTTTCTCGGTGAAGCATGCAGTGGTAATAGTGATAAAGTGTAATAATCATTATTTAATCTTAAATTTAAGTTATATGCCCAATTCCAATCAACCTGCATAGGCAAACATGCATGATATATTTTACAACTGTATGTCAACACAAGGTTTATACAATAGTTAATATTTAATTCAGCTTTAAATCTGGATAAGTCTCATCATCATTTTTGGGGATATCATGAGAGTGAAAGCAAGCTGCCCTTGCAAGCTGCTGACTTCATGGTGCTTTATGTTTGGTTCTGGTCTTCATTCAAGGTCACTGCGGCTGCGGCTGTAGCCTAATCTGCCGGCTCTGTCGGTCTGCTGACGTCCCCCCTCCCCCCCCCCTCAGACGGAGCCGATGAGTACGCTCGAGCTGGGGATGGAGACGGTGGTGGTGGCCTCCGGGGATCCTCCGGAGCCGGAGCCGGAGCCGGTGGCGGCCCCGGAGCCGGCCACCAACGGGCAGCCGGAGCCGGCGCCGCCGCCGCCGCCGGCCGGCACGGTGCTGATCGTGAGCCGCTCGGCGCCGTCGGCCTCGGCCGGCGCTGCCACCGTGCACGCGCCGCCCGACCTGTTCCTGGTCACTGAGGAGGACGAGTCGCCAGGTGGGAGCCGCGCGCCACAGCGCCGACGGGACGGGACTCAGGGTGGGATGGGATGGGACTCACGGGCGGGATGGAATGACAGGATGGCATAAGGGAGGGGACTGACACAGGCCAGGATGAGGCCAATTTGGGACAGGAAATGGTGGAGCAGGGGCTAGACGGGTTTGAAACACAGGGCTAGCAAGACGCATTGACTAGATTGCGTCAATGCGAAGGATGGACCGCATTGATGTGTAGGCCAATGGGCGGAAATCAACCACAAGCGATTACGGATATCCAAATGAGGGCGCTTATCAGGCAGTTCGAATGAAAGCTGCCATTTAAATTGAATCATGCCGTTGCACATTGGATGCAACCCTTCGTAATCGTGTGGAAAGTTTCCGATTTTTTTCACATATGGAGGTTTCGTGCGAGTATCTTGTGTGCTGTGTGGGTCGTATGCACGATATCTGTCCGTGTTCTTCTGTTATACCTGTAACCCGTGACTGTCGGCCATTGTGGATTTCCTTTGTTCTGAGGCGGATTGTTTTAGTGGCAGTGCTCAGGTAATTCAACATCGAATCCGTGAGGGATTATTTAGGTAGCGCCTGTAGACAGTGTTGCTGCGATGAAGTAAAGGTGCTATAAAACCAGAACCCAATGCTGTTATGTTACACGTTGAAATCCCCGTGATTCGCTCCGGATATGCCAGCTCTCCGGATATGGTCGGATATGGTCGCATATGCCAATCTTAACCCGTCGATATTGCTTAAACCGGGCGTGTACCCCTGTTGGCTGCGCGCCGGTTCCGTCATGGGCAGGCCCCAACGACGCTAGCCAGTCGGACGGGACCTTTCGAGCGGCCAGCCGCGCCGCAGGCACCGACGACGAAAGCGAAAGTAGGCCACCCGGTCACCCCATGAACTTGGCACTGGTTTTTATTTATCCGTGCGCCGGGCGACCGGTTGCGCCATGGCCGGTGCGCGGTGGCCGGCGAGGGCTCGGAGTCGGATAGGGGAGCTGCCTTAGCTGCCGGCGCGGCGGGGTGATATGGTCTCTGAGAACGGCACGCCTACGTGACCGCCAGTGGCGGTATCAGGTGTCCGCCCGGCCGGCCGAGCTGGCGGCGCCGCTGGCGGGCCGGGTGCGGCGTTATGTGCGGCTATTGATCAGCGTCCCGTCGGCGTGCCGGCGCAGCGCGCCGCCCTAACCCACTGCACTTGGCCCACTCGGAAAATGGGTCAGCGGTGACGTCACGCCTGCCGGCCGACGCGAGTGGCGCAATAGCCAGATGTCGCCCGTGCAGCAGGGAGGGGGGGGGGGGGTGCAGCAGACCGACCGGTCGGGGTATGGGCGACGAGAACGCCGTGCACGCCCGATGAGACGACCGCCGTGGCCGCAGCACTTTCGTTTTGCGCAGCGAGCCGCCGTGGCGCAATGATGGTCTGTGAGCGGCGGTGGTGGCAGCACCTGAGGGGACACCTGGGCCGTCGTTCACGCGCAAAGTGCTTCGACAGACACTGTCTCTGTCAACGCGTCAAAATGTTATTAAAACCAAATTTAATTAAAATGACGCCGGCTTTTGACCTATAACAACAGGAAAATTATAAGTATAGTTAGTATAACACCGCTAGACGGCCATGAGCCATCTGATTGCTGGGCACGTCACGTCATACACCCTGTAATTCATGCAGTGACCCTGTTGACACGTTCCTTTGATTTATGACCTGTCTCAGTGCTTACTATCGGCTGTGATCGGTGGTAGATGGTCTCTGCTCCACTTTCGTTATTATTACGCATCTGTCTATAACCCCTTCCCTTCGCTGACGTGCTCTCTGTTTTCAGTTTCGCAGTCGGACGAGGGAGGTGAGTGTGCCCAACACCTGTCCGTCCGTCCGTCCCCGTGTGTGATGTGTGGTGCCGCTTGTCCGCCCATAGGTGGAACTATGTGCCGAACTGGGGGTGCCCGGGCGTAGCAAATTCGCCGCCGCCATATAGGTTACCTTGACCTCCGCCGTTTGTTGCGGCTCCAGAGCCAAACTCGTGTGGAGCTGAGAGAGCTTGGGCACCCCTAGCGCGGTATAAGCCTCCAGCTATGTGTCCGCCCTCACCTGTGTGTGGATTGGGAGCTGCGAACTGTATGTCTGTATGTTTTTGAAAGATTTTATGCCGCGCTGCCAAGTGTTTCACCCTGCGCTGACCTGACCTGGCCTGACCTCATATGCCCTGCTATGCTGCCCTGCATTACCCGCTCATGCGTGCGTGGCTGTGTGAGCTATGTTCGCGCGCGCCACAGCTCGGTCAGCCGTCGGCACCGACCGCCCACGGGCGGCCCGGGCGCGCCTCCGTGCCGCCGCCCAGGCCCGCCAGATAATGGCGGCCACGATCGGTGTCAAGGTCACCCCCTCCCCTCCCTCCGCCGCCCGCCGTGTCGCCGACGGGAACGATAGCAGAACGGAGCGCCGTCCGCCGCGCCGCCGCGCGCTCTTTCGGTCCGATTTGGCGCCGGTTTTTATGCCTACCGGGAGGTCCGCTGAAGCGGGAGCGCTGCAGAGGTGCAGAAATAGGGGTGGAGGGAGGAGGGTTCGGTTACCGGACAGATGCGCAGTTAACAGACCAGACAGACTGACAGTGCAGAGCTTTACGAATGCTGTCGCCGTTAGAGGAGAGCGTGTGGCTTTAGTATTAGCCTGTAGGACACTGCGATGGTGGGATCAATGATATTTTTGGAATGCACAAAAAGTTGATGATTATGAAAAACGAACAAAGATAGTCCGTATTATTTTTTATATTTATACTCTTTCTATTATGCCATATTCATTATGATATGATATTTATATTATATTATATTTTAATATATTTTTCATTTTTATGATAGTCATCACAAGGCATACCCCAAGCTTCAGTGTTGCCTCTTACGCTGTGCTATTTGTTTTTTCTTCTTTTCCTTTTAAATGCTCCACCTGCTACACTTAAAGCCGTGTAAGAGGTTCAGGCTATCAAGCATCTGCATTGCACTTAGCAAAGCCGATGCATTCTTGTTACCTACCTTCCAACATAGTTATATAACCCTGTCGCGGTGTCGCTCCCCGCCCTGCCGGTCCCCTGTCTGAACATCATACCAGTCCTGGTAGGAAGGCGACCGTGCCCCAGACCGCTGCTTTGTCACAGTCACCTGTGTGCCTTCAGAGTTGTGCCTTCACCAGTGTCTTTAGAGCACGACTAGAGCCCTACCTATCAGTAGACCAGCCATGTGACGCGATACAACCGGACCGTATATAGTACGACCTACACGATGTCTCTTCACGCGAATTAGCGAGTTCGCAGAAACAGGGATGGTCCATCAGGTGCATGCTAGCGAAAGTCTCCAGGCATTTGTTATTGTGGCATGATTGTTGGCTCGGTATGCAGCCTTTTGTGGCTGTTATTGCAGCCTGCCATTCTCGAAACGTCTTTGCTGCTTTGGTCAGGCAATGAAGCAATTCTTTGTTAAACATTTTCCAAAAATATTTGCGTTTACTCAGTCGGTGAGAATACCGTCCAAAATAATTTCTCAGTTGTGCGCCTGCCTATCATCTAGTGATGTAATAAACGCTGAAACTTTTATAGCAAGGAATGTGGTGCAGCTCGCAGGAATGTCTTTATGTGACAGAATGATAGCCGGGAATTTTCACAATTATCGCTCGGCCGTCGAGAGCCTGGTCAGCGACTCTGCTCCCCTTTGTATGCTGTCTGGGAGATGAGCGACTCTCACCTCGGTATATACCGGTGCTTGAGTTAGCGAACCGACCCGCAGTCGTCGTCCGTTGCCGGCTCTGTACTCCGCGCGGCTCTTTGTTGTGCAGTTGCTCGCCGGCCGGCGCGGCGTGGCGAGCCCGTGTGATTCGGTAAACAGCTTTTTACGCATCGCGACTGCCCTTGACGCCAGCGTGCAGCGCCCGCGGCGATGCACGCGGCTCGCGCGGCGCACCCTACAACGCAATGCGGGACATGTTGTGCCACAGATGAGCTGGCTAGGGAAGGCCTGCTCGTTCTCTGGCCTTCGATTCACTTCCTGAAGACGGCGTGGTGCCGCTGTGAGCTTTTCAAGTGCTGTGTTATGTCAGATCGAAGTAGAGCTGGCTTTATGCGGTATTCTTAACGTCTGCTGTATGCTAAAGTTGATAAGACCGACGTGCCATTGAGTTAGTTGCTGTTATTTTTGCTTGCGGCTTTACTCTAAAATGTCGGGAGATAAGTCGAGGGTCATTGGTGTGATCGCACACCAACTCCCACTATGCACATGCTCTATCCCATTGACTGCCAACGGGTCCACACTCCACGTGACTCGCATAGACGGCATGGTTCGTAGTTCGCACTCTGTGGTGTCTTGAGCCACACCACACGGTGCTGGACTCCGTGCCCGGAAAATGGCCCCCTTCACGGTCCCGCTGGCTGAACAGGTAATTTCCTGTCGTGGTTTGACAGCCGCCGTCCGGTCGCGCCGTCCTGTTATGGGGGTGTACTATCACTTCTGTCACCAGGAGGTGTCGATGTCAGGGAAGCTGTCGTTGATGTCGCTGACACGTGCGTGCGTGTAATCATTCACGCACATCTGGTGACTGACCGGCTGTCCTGGAGCGGCTGTTTCACGGCTCTGGCAGCGAGGGATGCGTCAGCTTCCTCCATCATCTGCGTGTCTGTCCTGGTGTGCGTGGGCGTCCGGGCGGACCCGTCTGGGCGGCCCAGCACTCAGCAGGGAGGAGGGGGTCGGGGGTTTATTTTCGATGGCGAACGGCACTGGGTCAGGGGGCTGGAGGGCGGGGAGGGGAGGGTATCTGGGTCGGCGCAGACACCCCAGGCCAGCGCCGTGCCTCTCCTCTCCCCTCCCCTCCCCTCCCCTCCTCTCCCCTCCGCCCGGAGCTTCGTGACGCAGTTGGCTCTCGCTTCTCATCCCCCCCCCCCCCCAGTTGGGAGTGCAAGATCCACACAGGCCGAATGTGAATGAACATAGGGCTCAGCTTCGTGACCTCCCATCCCTCCCTCCAGTCGCACGGCGTGTAATCCCCTGAGGATCGGCCAGGGCTTGCAGCTCTCAATGAACCGATGTGCATGCACGGTCGGTGCTCGCGGGGCTCCATGTGGTAGAATATCCACCTGGGACAAACGTCACACTTGGCTGCCTGGCTGTAACAAATGACAAAGTTACACGCAATGCTTGGGTCTATAGGAATTAGTGAAAAGACAAGCTGCTGGGATCTTGAAGATCTTCCTCCAGTCTGTCAAGACAAAGTTAGTTAAACCCGACCCCAGTGTTTTGCTGGTAGCTATCTTTTTGCCGGGATGGATCTTTGGCGATTTATTCAGATAAGTTGTATGGTGTGCATG
The DNA here is from genome assembly GCF_019059575.1 of Amphibalanus amphitrite. NCBI lineage: Eukaryota > Metazoa > Arthropoda > Thecostraca > Balanomorpha > Balanidae > Amphibalanus > Amphibalanus amphitrite. The sequence goes on from NW_024881990.1 coordinate 66,261, forward strand.
GTGCTTCATGTTCGTAAAGAAGCAGTTACGTCCTGGCCTGGTGGTGACGGGTGGTGCGTCCTGGCCTGTAGACATTGGGACAAAAATCTTTTCGAATCCCCGGTCAAGGATGCCTCTGTTGCCGCCTTGAGCGAGGCTGTATAAAATGCCTTAGACAAGGCAGCTTATGAGCTCATTTGCAGGCCTCTGCTGACCTGCACAGTGCACACAAGCGAACATCTTCCCGTTTCAGTGCCTGGCTCGGGCCAGCCTGTGTGTCTGACGCTTTCTAGCGGGCCGTTCGGTAGAGTTTGGCCCAATTGCCAGCAGCTCATCGCCGTGGTTCAGATTTGCCGTTAATCGTGCCTTCAACCGACACCTACTAAGCCAGCCGCCGACAGGTGTTCTCCTGTTGGTATGACGTCACACGTTGGTGACGTCACCTCTGACCCGGCGTGGCCAGTTCGGTCTCCGTCCTTCCGAGCGCCGTCGTCTCTCAGCGCTGCTCGCCGCCAGGCGCCAGCCCGCCGGCCACTTTCTCTTTCTTGGGGTGTTGAGCGGCGGCTGAGTGGGCGGCTCGGTTGCAGACGCCCCCCCCCCCCCTCCTCCGCCGCGGTGGGGAGGGGGGGGGTGATGACGTCAGCGGTGCGGAGGAGAGCCGAGGTGCCGGAGTTTCGTCAGGCGCCCGGGGAGACTGCGCTCCCGGCTGCTCGGCGATGGTCTGTCGGCCTGCAGCGTTCGTTGCGTCACGGAGTGCGGCTGTCCCGGCGCGGACCTGGAGGAACCGCCTGAGGGATATTACTGGCGTGAGCCGAGAAAACGCTCAAAGGACAGGTGTGTGACGGGACCGGACACCGCTCTCTTCACAGCAAAAGACGTGGTCGAAGGCATATCTCGTGAAAAATCGTCCGCGTCTGATGCGGCCCGATGTTTCACCCGTTTTGCCAAGCAGCGGGCTCTCTGAAAGCTGGTTGCGCAAATCGACTGTCGCGGATCGACGCGACTGCTGCCACTGTCAGGTATCACAGATCTCACTGTCATCTTTCTGCGACCTGCAGCTCTCCAGCTGAGGATAAAAACACGAGCAATGTGGCGACGGGACGGGACGGTAACCAAGCCTGGGCGCCGTGCATTAGCTCCATTCCTTCAGTTCTTGTTGACACGAAAAACAATACTTATTTCCAGCTACCGATGGCTCTATCGAAAATCGTGTAGATTGCATCACATGGTCATTTTTATGAAAAGTACAACATTCTATTCCTATTCCTTTGTTATTTTTGTCTAACAGTCTGGGTACTACTGCTCATAGAATTCAATAGAAATGGACAGCCGTTTCTTCTTATCTCACCTTTCTCCACACTAAATAGCTAATTTGGGTTTCAAGTAAATGCATGCTTTATGCAATAGTTTTCCCAGAACTGGAGGAAAACGGCCGATGGTATCCGTGGGTTGCATAACCCTCTAATGGTGTCAGGCACAGGCGCGGGGGCCGGGTCAGCCCGCTATGGTCGGCCATATTGAGGTCAGCGGGACGCCCAAAGATGGCCCATTGCAGGCCCATTATACTCTGAGTCACCGCAACCAACCACGTCCTTTGCATAAGTCCTTAATCATCGCCAATCGGCGTAAGCTGTGTCGCAACTCTCAGGTGTGCGTACAGCCGCACAGTTATGTAACAGAGTAATCTGTCGATAATTTGTATCCGCCACGCCGCTGGAAATTCAGCCACTCTCCGGTTGGCTTCCACTGCTCAGTGCTCTGTGGCGTAGGTACCCAGTAATCAGCACGGCGCAGTCTGCAGCGGCAGCGGCCGGAGTCTCTGTTTTGGAGCCGCCTGTCTGCCGTGGATTAGGACTGGGCCGGCTGGGCTGGGCACCGGCCCATCACGCGATGTCATGAGCACGGCGGCTGTGGCGGTGGCTGCAGTGGCGATGGGCAGGCACGGTAGACTACAGACCTACAGAGCCCGTGCCGATTGATGTCCGTGCCGTGTGCGGCTGCACACACGGGGTGGAGTGACGGGTAGACCGGCCCCTCTCCGAGTCGGTCCGACCGCGCCAGTCTGATGAATGGTCAGATATATCGGCGGCGTAATAGAACTCTGCAATATCCGTCTGCAACACTGGGTGGGTGGACGTGTTGGGCCCCCCGGCGTGTGCCCCAGCGTAGCCCCCATGGGGCCGCGCCGTCCAGCCTATACCCCGCCGCTGACGGCGCGCTGAGCTGGCGCAGCCCCCGGCGTGACGTCAGCGCCTGTTTGCCGAGCTGGCCGGCTGGCTGTCTGACCCACTAACCAGGCCGGCCTGGCCTTGACACACTGCACTTGGGGCCGCTTTTTACCGCCTCAGGCTCGGCGCCGCTCGGCTGACCGACCAGCCCGGTGAGTGAAAGTGAGCGGCGCTCCGAGCGCGGTGCGGCCAGACCTTTCGTTTTCGAACGCCTGGTAACCAGGTCGTGCTGCCACTCGAGTCGGGCCGGGCCGGGCCGGGTCGGGTCGGGCGGGTCGGGTTCAGAGGGGCCGGGCCAGGTTCAGAGGGGCCGGGCCAGGTCGGGTCGGGTGGGGTCAGGTCAGGCCGGGTGGAGCCTCGTTTAGTGTTGACGGTGTCGCAGTCGGTTTACTAATGAGATGCAGTAGAAGTTAGGGCGAGTCATCTCGTCTTGAACAGGCTAGTCCGTGTCCGTGATATAAATTTTAATTCCATCATTGGCAATGTCTCATCAATAAGTTTCAAGTCCCAATGAGTATCAATAACCAAAGCTAGAGCCGTTCTTCTCCTGATAAGTATGAGTCCAGGCCAGGTGCGGCAGTAGCAGTCGCCGCTGCCTTGCTCGACGCCTGTTCCTAGCTCCGTGCCGTGCCGACCTGTGTGCCCGATCGTGACTGAGCCCAGCCCGTGGCCGGCGGGCAGCCATTTTGGCAGCAGTTTGGACCGCCGTGCATGAGTGCGGCCCGGTGTGGGTCGGGGCCACGCCGAGTGCTCGTGCCGAGCCGCTGCTGGGGTCTACTCAGCTCCGCTCCGGTTCGGCCTGGCTCCGGTCACTCGCTGTTCCGACCGCAGTACAGCATTGTGGGGTATCGATGAAATGTCGAACACCAGCCGCTGTGCTAGGGACTAGACAAATCATGAATAGTCAAATGGATACGAGCATTGGTTGTCTGATCTCGATTCCAAAGTCTACCAAGAATAAATCATCCCTAAGAAGTCCTGCGTTCGTGAACCGTTTTTGTAAGGCTTAGCCCACCCTGGCTGGTAACTTGTAATTCCTTGTCCCTAGATGGCACTGCGGGCGGGCGCCTGAAGGTATGCTGTGCCGCAGTGTCCGCGCACCCGGGCCGTGATTACGACGATCAGCCAATTGGAGCGGACGGGGAGGGCAAACGAATTGTCACCGCTGAAGGTGGCTGCTGTCAAAAATGAATCCAGTCTCAAGTGGAAACACGTTAACTGTTCAATTTGTGTTTTGTTGTCCAATGTCCATTATATTCGTTTCATGAGACTGAATTTCTAATGTAGATTGTGAGAACGAGATCCCTGATTGTGGTTGCAGGCTGCTGCTCTTACATTGAATGAATTTCGAATGGAGGGTTTGAATACCTTTTATCTTGTCTTCAACAAATATTTAAAGCCGTCGTGAATGATCAGATATTTTCATTCAGATACAAACTTGTAACTTGTGGGCTTGTAACAGCAGGGACCGACCGATTGCCTCAAGTAGACTATGGAAACGCAATAAAACGATCGATTTGGTTGCACGACCGACCAGCCTTTATGGCCGATGAAGGGTTTTTACGCGGCGGTCTGACTTCTGACCGGGTTTTAACTGTGTCTCCTGGCGTGAGCGGTATTATCCGGTGAATCAGATAGGCGGAATGACAGTCGGCCGGCCGTGGTTTCCGTGATTAGTATCGTCTCCAACCTGGTGGCAGAGCGAAAATGCCAAACATTTATGCGGAGACCTGCGTCGGCTTTTCGACGTGCAATATACCGCTGCCTCATAATCTAACGATGTGGATCTTTTCTCGTCGAGCCGGCAGATGCGTTAGTGTGCTGAAGCACACAGCCCCTCACCGGGCGTTGATCACGCTCACTGGATGGTGCAACTGCAGGAAGTGACACTCTGAAACTCGTCACCATCCTGAATAGAGCTGTCATGTCTGCGATAGTGCAGCGTTGTGCAACGAACGGTGCCGCTGTGAGATCTGGATTAACGGACGTGTACGGACGGTGTGAACCCTGGCGCCGGGACAGGAAATGTCCTCGCGGATTCCGCTCATGGTGCAGTGGAGGTGGGGCCGCGCTTGAGTGAAACTGGGTCTAGCTGAAGGATTATTGTAGAATAGAAAGTTCACCCGTGCCGTACAATTAATTGTTCAATGTAATTCGATTGGAATGATTATTAGTCATTCCAGTGCGCGCTCCTTAATTGCTATGCGGTATGGGAACCTCAACATTTGCGAATCACTTCCTGTTATGTTACGAAAACTTCATCTATGTATGCTCATGCTCTGAAGGATTAGTTGAGATGCTCAGCGGCATCAGCATGCCATGCACTTATTCAACGTGATGTTCGACACGCCATCCGGCTTCTCAACTTTTTGCGATGGCTCCTCAACAAGCAGGCGTGTTTGTCGCTTCTGCAGCCTTCTCGGTATGGTCCTCGTCATCGATACGGCGTCGTCCATTCACGCAGTACCCCCGGCACAAAAACGACCACCGTCCTATCAGCGTTCCGTTTTTATCGAGCGTCACGTGCACATCTGATGACTGGCTAACCGTGTGAGAGGCTGTCATCGTTTGAGTGTGAGAGGTTGTCATCTAAATTCTGACTCACTCAGTCCCTTCGTCCTGGTTTATCCTTCCCTTATCGTTCCAGAAGCGAGAATGTCATCCTCTCCATCCGTATCCGGCTCTTTTCCATCAGTTGGTTTAAGGAGGGGGACAGTCACCCCACCCGATTCGTCTGTACCGGTCTCTCCGTCCTGCACAATTCATCCCCGTTCATTTTTGCAGGATGAAGGGCCCCCGCATCAGTCAAGGCTACTGCAGGGGAGCGAGAGGGGTGGCACTTCGGGGAGAGAAAGGGAGGACCTTGGAGAGAGCGAGTCGGGACACTTCCCCACGGCGTCGGCACTGTGCATGATGGGTCATTGGGAACTGCCCGGAAGGGGGCATCTCTCGAGAAGCCTTGTGGTGTCGAGAGAGGCACGCATGTATGGAAATTTGACGAAGATTCACCTTTGTTCTAGTTTCGAACGTTCCCAGTCTCGACTGACTCGTGGTCGGCTTTGGCGCTCTTGTATCGATCACTCAAGTCTGGCAGAGCGATGACCGATGTGAGACGGCCGACTGGCTATCATAATAACTATTATCGACTGAGCGGCTCCCCAGGGCTCCTCTTGTGAACGAGGGAACCTGGTGCCGATTACACCAGGCTGCGTGACCTGAGAGTTATGGTACAGCAATTCACTTTCACAGTCGCACCTCAGGTAATACCCGACTCACGGCTCCATTTCCCGGAGTCCAACTGTCGGTCAGGCATTGTGTCATGGCTCGCGGGATAATATGCCAGAGCTGACAACTCAGTAGATGATACTCATCATTGAGAGAGAACAAATGTGTGAAGTGAATCAATCGAGTTGGCTAGTCGTTATCGTTGCTAAATAATACCTATTTCCTGGGTCTGTCTGCCTCATTGAAGTGACTGTTATTTTTAGTCATTTTCCGCATATGTTTCGTTATCAAACATGTGCATTTTGCAACATGTATGACTCACGCCCCCGTGTGCGGGTCGTTGGGTATGGGCTGTGTCGCTCCGATTCTGTATACGGCTGCGCCCCATTGCGACCAGCGGTGCCTCACAGTGACCGAGAGCAGTGGACACTGGACATTGGGCCCTCCATCCGTCCCGCCGGGTCGCTTCCGTGTTGGGTTGGCTGCCGGACGGCCATGACCCAGATCCGCCGGCCGGCAAAACATGCCGCTGCTGCTGCCGCCCGTGCAACGGCAGGCGCTGTTTCCGCGTCCGACCGACCGACCGAGCAGAGTGGTCCAGCGGCGCCCCCTGCCCCCGACCCTCGGGCGCCAGTGCCTGTCCGACAACGGACAAAAACACGAGCCGATGTGGTCTGCAGGGCGGCAAAAAAAAAACCGCCGTGGGTGCTGGCTGACCTATTTTTGGTGGTAGATGGGGAGATTGTGTGACATGGACGAGCTGGATTTTACGGAGCAATGTGCTGCAATGTATGGGGAGATGGCGGTGTCTTCTGTCCGCCTGGTGGCCCAGCGGAGCAGCGTATATTAGCAACCTATGACGGTTGGGTGACTGTGTACCTACCTATGTGAGCCGAATTCTACATTCATTTATCAATACATTCATGTATCAATGGATACCTATATGTGGGTCGAGCTAGATTGCATGCATGCAGTCGATACGTAATAGGCATTCCTGATGTAAACACAAGTCATGCCAAGAATGCAACTGACCTAGTTGTGGTCAATTTCGGAAAGTGAATACGTAGATCATTCAGCCGACCGCCTAAACTGGTCATAGAAAATGTTTTATTGCATGGTATTGATTACGGACCTTCCGTCATTACTGCTGTATCATGGATACTGTTGTCAGGCTAGGCGGCATTTTCGGTGAATTTCGACGGTATGCGTGCCTGTCTGAAGGATTGACCTACTAAAGTCACGCCATACAAGCCTGACAACTAAATATCCCCAATCAAATCGGCTTATGTGGCCCATTTAAAGCATTTTCCGTGACATTGCGACCCCGGATTGATCTCTAATCTGGACGAAACATTGAGCCGTAGTCGGTCCACTCGCATGCTGATTACATGAAGTGCTCTACTAAATGGAATTTTTCCATTTGCTGGTCATTTTCCGCGTTCTGCGTCGTGTGATCCGTTCCCGTTGGCCCAAGTGGCAAATGCTGACCACGGTAAATCCCTCATGTTTGCACTAGACAGTCGGTGCACCGGAGTGTCAGCTCGAGTCGATGGAGTGAGTTCCGTGGCTCCACTCAGCCGCCCACTGCCGGCGGACGGCGGGTTCCATGATCTGCGCCGAAGGCCGCAGCTCACGTCCATGCGCTGCTGAGCTGAACGGCTGGCTATTTCTGTAGCTCCACGTCCAGTGAACGTCGCAGTGCCTCCTCTCGTTATGGCCACAGAGGTGCTCTCCGATAATGAACTCGGGTACACAGTCACGTCACTGGAACTCTCCTGCGGGAATACAACACCCTCTCCACTATTTTCCTTCCGCATCGCTCAGGATCCACTGTCCTTGCCCTATCCCGTTCCCAAGTGGCGCGATAACCCCCACATGCAGCCGCATTGACTCCATAACTCAGTTGTGTGGCATATCGGCACCTGTCGCCTGAAATTCTGATGCTTCAGACGGACGGACTTCGTTGTCACTGTCCAGAAAATATGTTGTGTTACCGTATTACTATGGCAACCTGGCAGTCTTTATTGTGTGACAGTCCTGCGTGCTACCTTCTTCCTCGCCCGAACGGAGCCACCGACGCAGAAGCCGCATTGATCTGGACCTGCTGGTGGAGCACCGCTCGATTTTTAATACCTCCTCTTCCGAGGGGATTTATGCGTTTCCTTGGGCTAGACGGGCGCGTTATATAATTGAGTGTGACCAGCTCCAGTTGTAGTGCGACTTGATCTCCTCGAGTGGACTGGGATAGGGTACGCAGGCTGCCGCCGACCGACCGGTCGGGACTGGCGACTACTGCGGCGTCATAGGCCTCGGTCGGTCCTGCGGCGGCGGCGGCGGCGGCGGCGGCGGCGGCGGAGCGTCGGTCGATAGGCTACACATCGGCAGCGTACTGCGCCACACCGCCGGGTGACTGGTGACGTACCGGCCCCAGCTGTGCCACTACGGGATATCCACCTGGTGCTACTGTCGACCCCATGCCCGGCTGACCCGGTTTCCTAGGGGCTCAGCCCTCCTCGGCTACCGCCGCCGCAGCCGCGGGCTCCGGCGGCGGGGCTATTGATTGACCCCAATACAGCGCGGCCCGAGTCTGGGTGACGCGGTCACTAGACCTGCCGGTCGAATCGATGCAGGCCGACGGCGCTCCCACGTATACGGTGGTGTACCGACGTACCGATGTAGTGGCGTGGCCGGGTACTGGCGGAGTATTATTGAGTCATACAGTCAAACAGTCAGACTCTGAGTCGGGCAGAGTAGTGACCCCAAGAGTGTGACTCTGTCTGTCTAGCGCCGCCCACGGGCCACAGGTCACGGAGCCAAACGGCGAGCTCCCTGGCGACGCTTGTCTGGAGAAGTGGTAGGGGTGGGGACATCAGGGGTGTCTTTAGGGGCGCGCTGATAGTCGGTCACCTTTTGCAGGATGACAGGGTGGGGGTGGACGCTAGACAGACTACCGTACCGTACAGGGCGTTCTGACGGCCCGTCACTGGATGCATGACGGACGTGCCGTCACATCCGTCACAGCTCTAATGACGAACCGTCATCCCGCCCTGGGCGCTCCGCCTGACTCCACTGCCGCTAATGGAGCCGGGCGCTCCGCTCACTTAGAGCGCCCGATGAAATTTGCCGCCCCTCCACCCCGCCAGGGATCGGAGTATTGTGAACGACGGGGCAGCGCCGCCGGCGGGGAAAGTCGACGGCAGAGGGGTGCCTCGGAGCGCGGATCGTCCTGCGAGTCGCACGTTGGGTTAATGGCCTGTGAAATGGCGGCTGAGACGGCCATTGGTCATCTCGAGCGTTTGATATGGGGTTTGTGTAGGACATGGTCGCCGCTATGTGGGAATGTTCCGCCCGAGATTTCACCGGTCCGCGGTGGTATTCCTGGACGGCGTCTGGCAAGCTTCGCGGGATATATGGCATGCCAAACTAATATTGTTTTGGAAGTCTGTCGCCTTTCGAGTAGCCCGTCACAGCTGGACATTGTCTTTTGATAATGCGCTCATATCTTTTATAATGTCTTGATATTTTTTTGTCATATTTTAGGTTACTCATCGCTCTCCTCTCGACATTAAATCATTTCAAAAGTATTGAAACTCAATCATCACCTTTCAACAACAACCTTTTCATTATCCATTGCGTGGAGCCTAAATCGGGGCTCGTTTTACCCGCCACGGACACCACTGATCGCTGCTGAATCAGCCCGCCGTCAGAAGCTTGGGCTCGCCGCCGAGGCACGAGCGTCGTGGCCTACATTCGATTATGCAACCCGATGGCATTTGAGGTGTTGAAATCCTCTCTAACCACATAGATACACGTAAATGGACCCCAATTACTGGACTGGAACGCCGGGCTCTGGATCGGGGCGGGCTGCTGCTCGGCGGCGGCCCCCTGAGCTCGTAGGCTGACCCGCCGAACTCGACTGTCGGCTGGCTGGTAGTTCGAGCGCTGGCCGCTAGATGGCAGGACAGCCTCCTCCGGGCGCCGCGGCGGTACCGTCGCTCCGCTATGGGCGGTATCAGCTCCACACTGCTGTCACAACTGCACCGTTCTGTCCCCAAAAGGCGGCGGCTGAATTCCAGTCTGTCGTGCCGGCAAAATGTAGACCCCCTACCGATCTCTGCGATCCTAACAGGAAAAGTCGCATAGTACGCTACTTTGGTCTTTGATAAGCAGTCCTGGCCTGCGGCCCGGGAAGTTCGTCGGAAAATCGAATTGAACGCATATCGGCACTGGTGAAAATGATTGATTATGCATTCACTCAGATTGATGATACTTAGGACTCCGCGCTCGAATTTCGCCGTAAATTGCCTGCATGCCAACCCATCGTTCCTGCGCTGCCTTCGATCGAGCCATATCCCAGTCCGATGAAGGATCTGCTCTGAGCCAGTCTCAGTCGCAACTCGCAGTCAGGTGCCGAGCCAGTCAGGACCCAATCGGATGTACAGCGCAAGATGACCTGAGCCTTTAGGATAACAGTCCTGCACTGGTCGTCCTGCACAGCTATGCACTGCACTGGTCGAGCTGTTATCCAAGCTCGGCCAGAGCACTGGCGTTCCGCTGGTCAGCAGTGCTCTGGCTGTCGCTCTGCTGGTCCACAGGGCACTGGCTGCTGCCCAGTGCCCACTGAAGTGGGCTGATCAGGATGTGTGCTGGGATGTCCTCTGCTCCCGGGACTCAACGGATGGTCTTTCTGATGGGAACTTCTCTCCTCCTACGGTGGCTCAGAGGGAAAGTGCACTCTTCGGTCTCCGGTAACTCCAGCCACTGGCTAGTTGGCTGCCATTCTACCGGTGTAGTTAATCCTACGGAGGCCGGAAATCAGGCGCTGGGGCTTTTTGTGATTCATCGCAAACTGAATGAGCGAGGAGTGAAACCGGCCTTCGCCTTCCGAGCCCTTTCTTTGCGCTCCTACGCATAAATGGTGTGCAGCTATCGCAGTGCAGAATCTTGCGCTGCGTTTGGCTATGCGAAGAGTGGAAAGTGAATGTGGACTTGCATCAGCCTACTATCTTTTGAATTACAGTCGAAGTTGAATTCAGGACTTCTTTTAACTCGAGCAGAGGGTTGACTAGTGCTGTAGTGCCTCAGTATGTCACGTGGCCCGTCAGCTGCCAGCTGTTCTCTCTCTCTCTCTCTCCCTCTCTCTCTCTCTCTCTCTCTCTCTCTCTCTCTCTCTCTCTCTCTCTCTCTCTCTCTCTCTCTCTCTCTCTCTCTCTCTCCCTCTCTCTTTGTCTCCCGTGCTCCATTTTCCCACTATCCCTAACCCCCCATATTCCCTCTCCTACTCCCCGCTCTGCTCCCTTTCACTCTACCCGCTCTGCCCTACCTCCGTCTCTGACTCCCGCTCCCTCGTCGTGCCACCACAGTGACCTTGACAAGTGTGAGTCACACGGCCCGCCACTGCAGCTGCCACACTCTCCCTCCCTCTGTCCCGCGCTCCATGTGTGTCTGGCCCGTACTCTCTCCCGCTGAACTCAGCCCTCTCTCCCGCGCTCGGTATTTCCATCACTCTCCCCTCACCTCTAACAGAAATACTTTTAATTCTCAATCACTATCCGGTGCTTTCCAGCTGATATTATGTCAAGTAGTGATTTGTGCCTTCTCAATGGTGGATATGCTGTGCTTACTATTCAAGACGTTCTATCTCTATCCGCCCTACTACATAGCTATATTTGCTATTGCATCAAATTGCAATTACATACCTTTTTAGAATGTATGTAAATTTTTAGAAAGCATTAACCTATTCTTCTGACCAAAACATGTTTTCAGTTTTCGTCTGTTGGCGCTATGCTATGTGTGACCGCTTTGAACGTGCTTCTTGGTTTCTTCTTTCGAACCGTATCAGAGCGCGTGTCCGTTTTTCCATTCCGCCAGTAGGTTATGAGTGGACTCCACTGCTCCTGCTGCTCACATCTTTTCAACCTTTTCGTCTTGTTCAAACCCGCTATCTCCCTCACTCGCGTCATCCTGTCCTGGCTCTCATTGACTTCAAGGATGCTCCGTGTAAAATGCCGTTGAAGACATGGCCTCTTGGTAAGACGGACCCCGGATCTGCCTCGCCCTTCCCTCTCCCGCTGAGTCTCCTTCTCTTGTTCCGTCTCTGATATTCCATCTCTGACGTCAGCCGGCCTGACTTCCCGTTGCAGGGGGCGGCCGACGCGACGCCCTTGACCGGGCCGGGGCGCGGCTCGGGCCACTTCCGTGTGTCACGCCGGAACTGCCGGGCCCGACGGCACGCCCGCCCCGCCCTGCGCCGGTCGTCCGGGGTCGGGGTCGCGACACGCCCAGCCGACGACTTCCTCGGTAGTTGGGAATGACTACCAGAAATGAGTACGGGCACTCCCAAGTTCAATGTCGCTTTGAGGCGTGTAGCTAGGAACGGTTGCTGGGTGACCTGCTCGCCGGCGGTGGACGGTCGTCCGGTTTGTCTTTGCTCTCTGAGAGTTTTCCTGGGCCAAACTTTTCTTCTGCTCGCCCATTGAGCGTCGTTTCCGGTGCTCCGTAGTTTACCTGTACTGCGCCGTCAGCCGTCGCCTGGGCTCGCACGCCATAGGGCGGACCATGAGGGCCACGCCGGCCGCGTGGGCGGTGTGAATCACCACTGCACCACGGCTCTGGTGCTGCTGGTGGCGCTGCGGGCCGCCCCCGGCCGTCTGCCGGCGTCGGGCTCCACCTGCCTCCGCGAATGGCCCGTCGAGCATGGCCAGGAGCCGGCGCCACCTTTGTGCCCGGCATTTCCGCAGTGTGGGCGCCGCGGGCCAGCCAGCCGGCCGGCGGGCGGCACCTGCCCCCCTCCCCCCCCCCCCGTCCAGCGTGCCTATACCTACCTCAGCCGGGGCTGTGTCCGGGTGTAGGACTGGCGGACCGGACCCGCCGACTGCTGTAGACACCTGCGTCGGGCGTCCACCAGTCCGAATGCCGACTGAGCGAGTGGTGGATACAGCTATCCGTGTGACATATTTAGGTCATCTTTGGCTGTATCTGTAAAGGCTGATTGATTGACTTGTTTCAATACGCGTTGCACACTAATGGTGGTATTGAACTCCGTACCATCGCTGATTGAAACCTAAATCTGACATGGCTTATGGTCGACCAGGCACAGTGTACAGTCGTGTATTGTCGCACTGCCCAATGCCTTCGCTCGATAATCCTCCAGTGAGACACGTGTAGGCGGGCATTATGTCGACGGGAGCATTATTCAACGGCGGGGATTTTCAAACACGCTACCCTTTGGCTCCTCGGAATCATTTATCGTTGACACGTGACTGCAGACGTTGTAGAATTGTCGCTATTTCGCTGTGACTCCTGTCCTTTCCTGTTTGATTTACCTCTTCCCTGTATTTTCTTCTTCCTTTTCTCTGTCCTGTGACAAGCGGTGATGTACCGAACAATAACCGTACTAACTTTTCCATGATTGAAGTGAGCTTCAGCGCTATTTCCGAAAACGGACGAATTAACACAGGTGAGCTGTGTGTTCTGCACTCAGTTTACCATTTTTCACATGGATGCCGCAGTGTTGATCGTTCCCTTCCTTCCTGTGGTGGCACCTTCCCACAATGAGTTGTTTGCAGTCTGAACTTGTGGTCGCCAATGGACGCTAACTCAACTGCCCATGGGTAACATTGACCAAACTGCAGCGCTCTGTGGTGATCGCTGACGTCCGCTTGACGTTATGTGGCGTCACTAAGACTTTATGTATTGTTCTGAGATGTTCCCTAGGCGTTCTGCAGTAACGCCACTGCCCCCTGCAGACCGCTGTACGACTCCTGGACGATCGTGCAGTGAGTGTGACTGTGAATGGTTGCCGGTCCCGCCGGCGTGTCGGCGGCGCTTCCATTGGAGGCTATCGGTGCCGATCGGCCGCCGCTCAGCTGGCCTGGCGGGCCGCTCTCTCACGAACTCACCCCGCCCGTCACTACCACCGGCCAGTCCATTCACCGGCTGGTGATCGGTCCGCCCCGTGCCGTGGTGTAAGGGCAGAGTCCGCGCCGGTCTGAGATCTGAACGGTGCTCATTTGCAAGTCAGAATGACCACGTTCGCTTTCGTTGGAGGTTCTGTATGATTGGGTGGTACTGAGTAGAATGCTGTCTCTCCAGGGAGGCTGGTGTTGTTAGACCAACCGCCTCGGCCTGTTCAAGTGTTCAGTGAATGACCACACTCTGGTGGTGTTGAGACGGCGTAACCTAATGGTCTGAGCCACACTCCGCTCTGCTTAGGTGTTTAGCACAGTGACCGAGATGCCAGCGGCTGTCGGATGGACCTGTCTGCGCCTCTGCTCTCAGCGCCAGCACTCCCCAATGTGGAGCACCCCTCCCCCAATGGACAGGGGACATGACTTCCGTCTGACCCAGCCGACAGTTGTTGCACGCCGTAGTCCACACCCACACGCCAACTGAAGCTGCAAACTTTCTATAGCAGCGTCCAGTGCAAAAATGTTGTCGGCAAGTTGCACTGAACTCGGCACGTCCCGACGAGTTCGCAGAAATTTTCGCTCGAGTTTCCCCAAAGCGGGCTTTCTCATCACAGTTTGAAACCACCATATAAGTATCTGGAAGCGATTGATATAATCTGAGCTTGCAAAGACTACAGCAACACAGTCCTTTCCACGTGTAATCCAGATAAAAAGAGAAATCCTAATCCAATCGTGAGGTGGAAAGTGGGCTAAACCGGTTGCCAACAGCGCGACCTATTATCTCATTGATTTCCTTTGTAATAGTTTTGATAAATTGTTTGATAAATTGTTACGAGATTTGACGGAAAATATTGTCGACGGCTTGCTTCTCTGATAATGTGTCTCGTTTTCTACCGTCGTCTCGGCTGTTATGTGATGCACCGGTTTGCAATGCATTGCTCTGGTGGTGCACCATTCTTTAGCTGTATTACATGCGAATTTTCTAGTGGGTGGTCCAACCACTTAAAGTTATAAGTTCTGATCGGAGCGGTAATGGACATTGGAGTCAGGAGCAGATGGGATTCGGAATTGATGGCAGGACCAGCAGTTAATGGGATGAGGGTATACGGGAGAATGAGCACCTATCAGATCGCAATTTGTCCGTGGGTAAGGGGTTTGTGTTCCTATCGTGCGTGCGGATGGAGTTTCTCCAGATAGTCCTACTGAACGCAGGGCGAATCGGAGATGGACCTGGTGATAGGGAGTGTGCCTTGAGACCACAGGAACATGACTAGGACGAGTCGAACCCATTGGTCGGACACCCTGGGGTCTGAGGCCGCTGGGACTGTGTGGGGTTGGGATCCGTTGGGACTGGGTCGTGACGCCCAGGGGCCGCCTGGGACTAGGTCAGGTCCGTTGGGGGACTCTGTCGGGGTGGCGGACCATCGCCACCGCTGCACTCTGGCCCAACCGTCCCGTCCCGTCCCACCGCGCCGCCGCCGCTGCCCGTCGCGGGTGCGTTGCGACACGACCGTGGCGAAATGAGCGGTCCGATCGGCCCGCACCAGACCTGGGATTGAGGACACTGGCAGGGCCGGCCGCTGAGGATGGCCTGACACCGCCATTGCGTAAATCGAGGATAAACAAATACGGCGCCCCTAATGGAATGATCATCGCCTATCGGAGGTGGGCCAAATTTATAACAGAGGACCGGTTCGGCTTACCCGGCTGTATGTAATCACAGCTGCAAATGGAGAGGTTTCTGGTGCAGTGAGTTTCGTAACGCAGCTCTGCTATTGCGTGGCCGTCATTGCAGAGTAGGCCATGTGAGTACACACATACCTGTTCCATTTTACAACTGCAGAAACCGCTGTGTCACTGTCTGCCACTAAGGTGTGCCTTGCACGCGGGCTGAGGGCGAGACGTCAGCGGCCCACGGAGCTTCCATAATGCACGGCCGCTGCATCGAACAAGTTTGAGCGCCGCGCCGGCCTGTCGTGAGAACAAAATGTTAATGAGCGTGACTTTGTATACTGGCGTTGAATAATCCAACCTTCCTTCCTGGATGGAGGTTTCCTTGTTCTGGGTTCATGCTGTGGAGGTTATTTGGTTCGAAGAATATGGAGCTGCTAAGACCTAGTGCCTACTGCCAATTGCTAGTCCTAGTGCTGCTGACTGGTTACCGTGGTCAGGGAATGGAGACGAACACTGCTGAATGGATAAAGTCGGTGCAGATAATAGTCATACCAACTTCATGACGGTGTCCCGAGCTGCGTCCTTTCGTTCTACCATCACTGCTGGGCCTATCGGACGGAACGTCCCATAACTTGGTCTTAATTTCACTGCACATTGGTCTTTGTCGCTTCACCAGCTGGTCATCGCTTTATCAACCAGCCTTCACTGAATCAGGAGATGGGGAGCATAGAGTGGCTCCTTGGTTACCTAATCTGGGCCGAGCGTTGACGCGACCTGACCTGACCTGACCTGACTCGAGCCGTATTGCAAGACCGAGCCTGCCGAACTGCCGATTATTTCAGCAGTGGATGGCATATTCCCGAGCGTGAAGGACTGGTGACCATTTAATGGAAGCCTTTTCGGCCTGCCGCCTGTACCTGTACATAGACAACGGTCAGGTGGACATGCCTTCTTGATCAGTGCTGGCCAAACAGGGGTGGACACGCGGCAGTTGAAAGACTGCTGCATAATACCACATTGTCCACAGACCGCCAGATGACTGGAATCATAGTCCATATTGCTTATCACGCAATTTAGCGTGTCTGCTGTGGGTGTGAAGACAAACTGGACAGACCACGTCGCTGAACGTGCTTGATAAACGACAGTTTGTCATGGCAGTCATGTGGTGACTTTTGCGAGGGGGAGCGCCATTCTGTGGTAACACTTGTGTATCGAGTCCAACATCTCCCACCTACGTAGGTAGGTGGGAGATGTTGTTGATGACATGATCCCACAGCTTTATTCCGCGTTGACTAAGCACCATTTTCATCTGATTTTCATGAACGTTTTGTGGCTTCAAGCCCCAGAAACACCAACACATGTGACGGGTACCTATGCCAAGACCACTCTGCTAAGATGCCTTGACATCAAAGGTATCCCGGTAAAAACCCTAATATTCGCCGTGAACGACAGCTCCGCGACGCTGACGGATTGCCAATCAGTGTTTTACGGCAGCCATCGGTCGAGGCCGTGGGGATCCGCGTTTACAGTTTCTTCGGCAGGTTTGGTAAGTGAGCTGCCGTGTTCTGCTGACTGTTGATGAAGCTTCCTCTCAGTCTCGAAGAACGTTGCCAGTTTCTCAAACTCGAGCCATTTGCGACCTTTGGCCTGAGCTGTGTTCTTCGGCCGTGGTTTCCTAAAACATCCGGGTTAAAAAACGGATCCGACGCAGATGGATTCAGGTCGCTGACAACACCGCGACATAAATAATAACATGACTGCCGTCGGCACTGGTTCGGAACCGCCCCTCCCCCCCCCCCTCTCTCTCTCTCTCTCTCTCTCTCTCTCTCTCTTTCTCTCCCTTTTGCGACCTGACGCCCGCCGCCATGACCAGAACTGCGGAGTCGGAGTCGGAGTCGGAGTCGGTCGGAGTCGACAGTTGTGACCGGAGTCGGAGTCGGAGTCACCGAAAATCTGTCGACTCCGCGGCCCTGCCAGGTGTGCGGAGTCGGATTCGGGAGTTGGAGTGGATCGGAGTCGACATTTCTGCTCGGAGTCGGAGTCGGAGTCGGAGTTGGTTTTTGAAAGCCGGAGTCGGAGTCGGAGTCGGAGTCGCCGTAAATCCATCGACTCCGCAGCCCTGGCCATGACCCACCAGAAGCTGAACTACATGGAACTGCAAAATGTCACCACTTATAGGGGCGTTCAACCCGTCCCTCCGTGCACCTGCCTAATTTTCTGGGCACGTGCCTGTCGTCCCCATGGCGCGTGCCCGAATCCGTTATGGGCCTCGTGTCCCATCCCGTCCCCGTCACGGCCTCATCCCCTCCGCACGTGTCTCCTGTCCCGCCGCACGTGCGGCCCGTGCCGGGCGGCTGTGAGCGGCGCCCCGGGCCGTGCCGCGCCCCCTCGCCGTCCATGGCGTCGGCACATTGTTCCGTCTCGTTATCCAATTGAGCGGCCGAGTGGTGTACCAATTCCGCGTGATTAACTGTGGTGTTTGGTGGCGGCGCCGTCGGCGGAGCCGGGGGCCGGCTGGGGATCGCTGCACCGTCTCGGCCGCCGGCCCTGTGCGTGTGCGTGTCGTCCTGTTGTGATCGCACGGGTGGCGTTGACCGGTCGGTGAAAGTCGCCTCAGCGCCCGGCCGAACACTTTCGTATTTATTTTGGTCGTGCGGCAGGACGATGCCCGGGAACGCCGGCCCGTTCTCCGGCTATAAATACACACTCGTCTCGGTGTGGTACACAGCCGGCGCACCTTTCTCTCGGTGGGACGGCGGGTCAGTGGCCGGGCTGTGACCCAGGTCACTGTCCCCCTCTCTACTCCCCGTCATGGTGGGAGGGAGGGTGCGGACGTGACCGGCTCAGGGGCCGGGCCGAACCGAGTCACGGTGGCATGAAAATAAACCTCGCGCTAGGATACATGCGTAATGCAATCGCTAAGATAATTTGTTGTGCCAAACTTATTTTGTGAACATCAGAAAGTTTGGTTAGAATCTTAATTTTTAGGTTACGATTGTATTCTTATGCTTGTGAGGAGTAAAAGTACGGCGCTATTAGGTGAATTGGTATACTACGCAGTTTTAATTTCACGTTGCCAATGTTAATGAGCACATGAATGTGTGTATTTAACCAGTAAAACGCCTTTTGGGCGAAGAACGAGCGAGCGAGATAGTGAGCCCTGCACGTGCGGAAGGGCGAGAGGGTGCTTCCAACGGGCTTGCGCAAAGCACCCTTCTAACCGGTCGCTAGCGGTGTGCCAAATTTGAACGCAATCGGCCCAGCCGTTCCTGAGATCTGGAAGCGGCATTCTGCACGTGCGCACGTGCAAACGGGGTCCAAAATGACTTTTGCCCGGCACCCTACTAACTGGTCCCCAACCGTGTACCAAATTTGAGCGCAATCGGCCCAGCCGTTCTCGAGATCTGGAAACGCCCCCTGCACGTGCGCACGTGCAGTAGCACCCTAACCGCAACACATGGGAATGCATTGCCTGGTGGGTGCCTACCTGTATGCCAAGTTTCAGCGAAATCGCCCCAGTAATTACCGAGTTACTGAAATGGGAACAAATTTGGCACCTCTTATTGTTGTATTTTGCACGTGCACTGAGGGTGACCCACATGCATCGAGACTATCCTATTTTGGGTAGAAGGGATGCTGCTACCCTACAAAAATTACCGCAATTCAATCGCCCAAGCGGCTGCTGAGATATGAGCCTCTCAAAATCACTACTTTTGCAAAACAGCTTGAACACCCTTGACTTTTCACGTGGCACGTGCCACGACGGTCACTGAGATGTATCAAAAGTAGTCAATTACGGGGTAGAAGGGATGGGGCTACCCAACAAAAAAGACCGCAGGCCAATCGGTCCAGCGGTTGCTGAGATATAAGCCTCTCAAAAGCGTTACAGGCCGGGCCGGGCCGGGCCGGGCCGGGCCGGGCCGGGCCGGGCCGGGCCGGGCCGCTCATACTGATATTTTTCCGTTATATTGAAAAGACTCACTTCGCTCGCTGCGCTCGCTCGCTCGTAATTATGTTTATTATATAAGCGCTACGAAGGATTGACTGATCAGACGGTGGCCGTCCTGGAACTGCTCTGTTTATTGCCACGCTGAAAACGTAAACGGAACTCTGCATTTTAGGTCACTGGAGCAGCTTGAGAGGCGCCAGTTCGGCACCGATTCAACAGCTGCATTAAAAAGGAACGTTTTTAAATGCGAGCAGCAAGTGTTAGTGATGCCACGCTAACATGCTTCACCGATCGTTTTGGCGTGCACTTCATGTAGATGGCTGCTGTTTTGAAACTGAAGTTAAGCCCTCGTTACACGAAAATAAATATCGCAACAGTAGACAGGTGGCTCATGCATTCTATAGTGGCACGCGGTCAAGCCATGCCTTTCACCGTGGCTTTGCATAGCTGAGGCGATTTGGACTGATTTTTCCTGTCGATTATTTCGGCCAGTGCTTCGTGCTGGTAAGGCGGTCGTTGACTTCGGGCGACTACCTGCGCCTGACTATGGGCTCTCCTTCCACTGAATCCGCCACCACTATTCTTGGACTCGGAACTCACCAAAATCTCCACATCCTCGATTCCCTGCCCACTTGCCTAAGTTCCCATTATGCTATCCGCTTTTTGCTCTCTGCTGTTCAACTTTCTGGTTTCTGCCATTCCCTTGTCGTTTCTGTTTTCTGCCCTGGTCCTGATCTTCATTGAACTTTTCGGCTTCCCTTCTCCGGTCTCTCCGCTTCTCCTTTCCTCAAATCCCACCCCAGTCTCGGCTGCGTGCCCCCGCTCCTCCCATTACTCTTGCTCCTTACCAGCAGTGTCCATACTGCTGGTTGTTCCGATGTACTGCCTCCTTCAGTTCGCATCACTATACCTTTAGGTGCACCTGGCGGACCTGCCGACCATCTCCGTTCACGATATCCTAGTCCGGACCGGCGGGGCATCCCCCTCCATGCATGGCAGTGGCTGGTCCGGCTTCATATCAGTCCGCCATCACGGCAGTCGTGCGGCAGCCTTCAGGCCGCCAAACATCGGCCGCTTGTGTGTGCTCATCGAGGCCTGGTGCATAACGGTGCATTGAATGTCTTTCATACACAGCTCGAGTGTGTTCTTTGTTTCACGCTGCTCGAAGTTACGAGTCGCTGATTCTTCGCGGCGCGCCGTGCACGTTATGTAGCATGGTATCTGCCGTTATTAAAATCGATTGATTTGCTGGGTGAATTGAGAAACCAGGAAGAGTGCCCCTGATAGGCTTGAGTGTTTCCCAGTCGGTTTTCGTATCTTGTTGAACGCTGGTTGCATACAACGTACGCGGCATGCTGCAAGCCGACAGGTGTTGTAAATGTTGCACCGTCAAATTGCATGGTTTTTGCAGCGAAGTGGTTAACGCTGATAAAGAAAATAACGGTGCTTTGTGCTGCAATTTTTTTGGTGATAGTTGCTGGTTCGTTTCTTGCTACTAGAAACTGTAGGTTTGGTTATGTTGAGATGCTGTCGAAACTCAACTAGGCAGCAAGAAAGGAGTTGTCAATCGTGATAGTTTTGCGTCACGGATTGTTTATCCCCTTGGCCACCCGACACCCGATGCTCAGAGATATTATGTTGCACACATCCGCTAATCATATAATCTGTCATCGCGACATTGTTTCTCAAGAAAATTGCCAAGAGCTCGGTGCTTCTGCAACAGGTCAGTTGCAGCGCTGCCGCCCCGAGGTGGAGCTCCCGTCTTACGGAGGGTAGGCTGCTGAACGTTACCGGCGGGGCAGCTTACTGAACAACTCTGCTACTGAATTATTCTGCTGCATGTGGGTGCGGGGGTGTAGGATATCCTCCCATGACCATCTTGTGTTTGATTTATCTTCTGGATGCATAGAAAATCTGATAAAGCGAAGTGAATAACGCTGATAAAGAAAATAAGTGGACCATCGGTTGCATTGCGACCTCATTGCGTTGGTGACCATCGATGGTTTGAATTTGGTTAAACACTACTTTATCGAGTCAATTTCTCCCGGAACCCCTTTTGACTCCTTTTTTTGTACCGAACATCTATTGATGCAGTAAAAATCGACGTTTAAAACATGTTCGCTCCAGCGATCAAATTGAATGGTTTCTCGTTCAAATAGACATGCAAGGGTTGATCCCATACTATTGTGGAGTTTATGTATGTTTGACTAGCTGACTTCCACGCTTTGATTGTGACTGCAGTTGTTGTCACTCCTGAAGTTATCGCCTTTACGTCGTGGAACTGCATCCTCAGATGGTGACGTCACACCCACCGTGCTTACGGCACGTGCAGTCCGTCTCAATCGGTTAACGAATGCCGCGACGTTTTCACTGTCGCAACTACTACTATGTAGTTGCAAGGCATTGTCTGCAACAAACACGACTGTGCATACACTCGGGACCGGTTTACCAATGCCCATGTTTTATTCACCTCCCAAATACACAACTGTTATGGCCCGTTTTGGTGTGTTGCATAACTCTTGGTCAGAGGGACGCCCGGTGAGCATTTGCATCTGTCTCGTCCGTGTAGTAATTGGTTAGACCCAGGGATGCGGAGCCGTGGAAATTTCAGACGGCTCCGGCTCCGGCTCCGGCTCCGGAGAAAAAAATCGGCTCCGGCTCCGGCTCCGGCTCCGGCTCCGAGTAAAATGGTCCGGCTCCGGCGGCTCCGGCTCCGGCGGCTCCGGCTCCGGCTCCTACTCAGTACACCCCCTATGCGATCAGTTAAATACGGGTGGAAGGAAAAAGGCGATGGGATTGGTACACATTGCTTCTGTATTTTATAACAAGGCTATTTTGAATACACATTGTTTTACACCTTGTACTGGGGCATTCCATGATAGATCGACAAGCAAAAGTGAAAATTAACACGGCACATCTCAGATTTTGTTCAAAATACGTTCATGGAGTTATCTGATGCGCTGATTTCAGCTCTGCAAGTTTCAGATCGATTGGAGCAAGCATTACGGAGTTATAGCATCCGGCATTTTTAACAGGTCACGAAACGTGACGATATTTGATGGCCTATATCTAAGTGAAATAGGTAAAGCGAAAGTGCAAAACTTTAAGATATGGATGTGTTCACAATGAACATAGCAGTAAATTAACACCTTTGTTTTTACATTTTTTCGTGTTTGACCTCGTGACCTCGTGACCTCAGGTCACGTGACGTGACCTTTATTCGAGGGAAGTATTTGTTCTGCTTTTTTTCTCTTGAAAAAGTAACTTTTACAGGTCTCCTTTGCATGGTAAAATTTTGGGAGAAAGGTTATTTTATAAATATTTTATTTTAATTTTTTTAGTTAAACGCTTTATTGGAATTTTCCGCCCGGGCGAACAACTTTACCTTGGTGATTGCCCCTAGTTGAGGTTGTGCCACGAAACTGAAAGAAGCGTATTGGGCATCATGAGAGGAGGTCAACTACAACCGGTCAACTACAACTACAACCGCCGTCACCTTCCGTGACGTCATTTATGACGTCAAAAGTGTAATAAGAGTTTTTCGTCAATAACTCCCGATCAAATTGAGCTACCGAGTCGGGAAAGCCACCAATGGACTCAGGAAGACCTGTCGAATCGGATGATATGCAATATGACCTCCTTTGACCAACTTCGTGACCTGAGGGCCCTGACCTGACCTTGACCCGAGGTCAACACGGCTGTTTCGCCCCTGATGGAGCTAGAGCCTCGCAGAAAAAACGAGCGTGTGCGCCGTTACGAGACGCAGCGACTATTATCCGATTTTAAGGTCTCGGGTCAACCTGTGACCTCTGAGATTACCTCAAGTGGCCCAAGGCACGGACTCGTTTATTTTTATTAATCACTTCGCGAAAAAATGCCGCAGGGCCTCGATTTTGGCATCATGGTGTTCGCCTCGTTCAGGTGCGTCGAATTGTATATTTTTTGCTTGGCAGAGGTCAACTTAAGGTGTTGACCTTGAGTCAAGGTCAGGTCAGAGTCCCCTAGTCATGAAGTTGATTGAAGGAGGTCATATTGCATATCATTCGATTCGGCAGGTCTTCCTGAGTCCATTGGTGGCTTTCCCGACTCGGTAGCTCAATTTGATCGGAAGTTATTGACGAAAAACTCTTATTACTCTTTTGACGTCATAAATGACGTCACGGAAGGTAACGGCGGTTGTATTTGTAGTAGACCGATTGTAGTTGACCTCCCTCATGATGCCCAATACGCTTCTTTCAGTTTCGTGGCACTACCTCAACTAGGGGCAATCACCAAGGTAAAGTTGTTCGACCGGGCGGAAAATTCCAATAAAGCCTTCAACTAAAAAATTAAACTAAAATATTTATAAAAAATAACGTATCTCCCAAAATTTCAACATGGAAAGTAGACATATAAAAGTTACTTTTTTCAAGAGAAAAAAACAGAAATAGTACTTCCCTCGAATAAAAGTCACGTGACGTGACCTGAGGTCACGAGGCCACAAGGTCAAACACAAAAAATTGTAAAAACAAGGGTGTTAGTTTACTGCTATGTTCATTGTGAACACATTCATATCTTAATGTTTTGCGTTTTCGTTTTATTTCACTTAGATATAAGCCATCAAATATCGTCATGTTTCGTGACCTCAGAAAAATGCCGGAGGCTATAACTCCGTAATGCTTGCTCCGATCGGGCTGAGACTTGCATAGCTGGAATCAGCGTATTAGATAACCCTATAGAAGTATTTTGAACGAAATCTGAGATGTACCGTGTTACCCCCTTGTCGATCTATCGTGGAAGCCCCTACTGTCAAACCGGACTAGGTAGGTAAATAATTTTTTCCTCTTCAAAAAAAAAAGAAGCCGGAGTCGCCCCCTTTTTTGACGGCTCCGGCTCCGGCTCCGGCTCCGGGCTATATTGTTTCACGGCTCCGGCTCCGGCTCCGGCTCCGGGCAAAATATGCCGGCTCCGGCGGCTCCGGCTCCGGCTCCGGCTCCGGCTCCGCATCCCTGGTTAGACCGTCAGGTTTACTGAGGGGATCGTCTGTGACGGCTGTGTCGCGGATCGTAACATGTGTGACGCGCCGTGACGACTCCGTAACGGCCGGACGCCGTCCGTCGTGACGCGTTACGACACCGGAGCGTCGTCACATGTGACGCGCGACCTGACCCGTACACATGGAGGGTTGTTACGTCATGAGGCAATCGTGGTAGCGAGTGGGATGGGGAGGGGGTCGTAGTAGTGCCGTAACGTAACCATTGCGAACGCTGTGTATTGTAGAGATAGTCAGAGGACCCGATTATGCCCTGGCAGAGGGGGTCCCCCTGCTCGGCCGGACGTCGGTGAACAGCAAACACGGGTTACGCCGTAACACAGGCGTGTTTACCGCTCAGTCAGCAATCCGTGTGCGCCACCACTGCTAGTGGCCTTGGCTGTCTCGGTCGGGTTCTCCTAAAACCTGAAACTTTGGCTTTTATGACGCATAATAGGCCGATGCCGCTCATAAGCGCATTCAGGCGTACCCAGACGCTGTGTCTTGTTTTGGTGGTAACGCCCAGGGAGGCAAATTTACAGGCTGTATACCGCAGTAAGTGGCAACATACCGGTCATCTGCCTGTGTTTTCTGGTGACTGAGTGTGATTTAGAAGTTTTCGGTTGTGCCCTATGCGCTTGCGCTATTTTTATATCGATGTTTGTATTTGGCATGTCCTTGGAAATGCCGTTTGGGTTAGTGACTCCTAGCTATATTTCGTTACCTTTACATACTCCAACCATCCATCTTCAAATCCTGTTTCCCAATCTGGTCGTGCTGACCGAAGAGCTATTTGTGTCATCGATTGCGTTTGGCATGAAGAGCAGTAGCGGTTTATTGATGTCAAGAGATTTCTCACGATTTCTCACGTTGTTCTACCTCTGTAAACGGTGCGCGCGTGCCCGTTTACGACATTTTTTATTATGTGAGTCATCGGCCGTTGTGTGATCCAGTATGGGATCCAGAAGAGACCAGTTTTTGGACTTCTGCCAATTGGCTTCTATGGGAGTTTCGAGGAATCAAATTTGTGGGGTTTGGCTTGACACTACAACCTCTCGCCTTTGTAATATTCATAAATCATCGCTCTTGTTCGATATTTGGAGAGTATGAAGATAATTAGAAAACAAAGGGTGCGTTGCCCCACCCCGTGCCGTGACCCACTTCTCCCCCCAAATGTTAGGGTAGGGGTCAGCCGGGCGGTGCGCGGCCCTCCCAGCCGACCAGGTGGTGTGTCCGCGCTCCATTTGTGCCCTGGTCAGCGGCGCGGCAGCTGCCCGAGACTAAATAAATCCGCGCCGCCTGTTGACGTAGACACCACGCCGGCCGCTGACGTTGCTCAACAGACCGTCGTCGGGCGCGGCGACCCAGATACCGACACCGCCACTGACGGCTCCACAGGTCACGGGTCAGCCGGCCAGACAGGTCGGGTCAGAGGGGGGTCGGAGATCGACAGGCCAGGTCAGGGCGGGTCGCAGGTCACCGGGCAGCCTGCATCGGACTCGGAGCACAGATCCAGACTTAGGCTCATAGGTTGTTGTTGGACGAGTTGCTGCCTTAGCAAGCTTTGATAGTGTCACAGGTCATGTTGATCCGCTGGACTAGCCCGGTTAGGACACAGCGAAGCCCATCGGCTATACATGGGCCATGATCGGGGGACTCTGCCCCTTCCTTTATCGATTACAAGACTGGCCCCTCCTTGGGTCGGTCTGTAGATGATAGGCATGCATCGCAAATGTGACAAATGTGAAATGAAATTATTACAAAAGTCACGATCCCATGTCCTCTCACGTCTCCTCGAGTTGGCTTGCCTTACTATGCCCAGTGCCCACCACCCAGCTCTCTGCCCGACTAACAATTACGTCGTGGCGATTGTTAGCCACTGGAGCGGAGAGCAGGCCCCGGGGGACCCCGGGGCGGCCTCAAGGTCGCCTGGACACGCACCGTGCCTCCTCTCACCGTCGTGCCGGCCGTGACGGTGACGTCACGCCGCCGACCGTGACGTCACGGGATGGCGGCTTTTTGTGTCGACCGGCCGTCGCGAGCGACCTTGGCGGCCCAGATGCTGGCTGGCGCGGCCGCCCCGGTACGCGCGCACGCACAGGTCGTGTCGCGTCACCCGGCGACGTGTCGGCATGTAGGGAATGGCCTGTCACGGCCAGCGAGCGGCGGTGGGCTAGAGTGCGCTAACGCATCGTGCATCCATGCCAACGTATGCATGTTCGTAGGTAGGTTGTGGTCAGTCGTTAAACGTGACAGGCCATGTGATCAATATGATGACGCTGCTTTATAGTCGTGTACCGTGATTGTTTATCTGATGTCGAAGTCTCGATGGGTACTCGTGTTTACTGCCTTGGATAACAATGTTTTTATGTTTTGTCTTACCGTTGTAAGTAGGGCGACAGCATAAATCGAATGCGTTCTCTTTTGAAATGATGAATTAAATGTTGTTTATATTTGAATACCATGCTTAACCTTCCAGGCGGTGGGGGGGGCAATTTTTTGCCCCCCCTTTAGTTTTTTTGATATATCTCGAGAACCGCTGCGCCGATCGTCACCAAACTTTCAGTACCCTCCCGGGAGCAGCTAGCGCACATGGTGACCAAAATTTTTTTCCAAAGGCTATGATAGGTTGGCCGCTAATGACGTCAGAGTGACGTCATTTTTGCCATTTTCGACCCAAAAACAGGTTTCGCGGGAAGAGCTGTCAGGCCTACAGCTTTAGAGATACAGAAAAATGTTTCAGACATAAAAGGTGTGGAATAAAAAGGGCTACAAAACTGCTATTTCGGTTTTTCGAATTTTCTGGATTTTGACCCCCAAAAATCAAAAAATATATTTTTTGAATATAATAGCCAAAAAATCCAAAAAGTTTTTTGAATTTCGAAAAAACCGGAATACATGTGATAGCCCCTACCGCCTTCTATCTACATACCAAATTTGAGATCGATACCTCTTTTTTTGGCGAAGTTATAGCGAAAAAACTGTTCAAAATTGATGACGTCAAATTTTCAAACTCAATTTTTAGCAATTCTAGACCTCGTAGCGCAAAACAAAGACCACCATTAGACTCCCCGCGACGAGCTGCATCGAATCGATACCCATTTTATGCAAAAATATCAACTTTGAAATTTGACCTTTTTTGACCTGACCTTGACCTGACCTCCACCAGAAAGTGACCTAAACCGTACCTGATGGTCTTATAACCAACACCATTGAGTTGGAAATGAAAAACTGGCCATAAAACATGCATCGCATAACCTTAGTAAAGTTGGGCTCATGTGGTGACCCTTGGTGACCTTTGGTGACCTGACCTGTGACCTGACCTGGTATGACCAGTGACCTCTAATAGCAACATAGGTACTAGACAACTGACGCCTTATTGCTGATTTTCGACAAAATGCGTTTTACTCGGTGTTATAGCGCTCTCCCTAGAAGCCCCGTGAACGGTGAAACATTTTATCTTTGACCTGACCTGTGACGTCATCGGTGACCCCGAGGTCAATGAAATTTGGTTTCCCTCGACAAATTTGGCAGGGCTATCAAACGCCGTTTGAATTTTCCGGATCCGTCCAGTAGTTTCGGAGATACGGGGGGGGGGCAAAAAAGTGCCCCCCCCCACCGCGCGGAAGGTGGCTGGTAGGCCCACCGCCTGCCGGGTTAATGTAAAACTTTCATCGTAAAAGCTGTATTCATGAGCTCAGCAAGACATTGTCTCCAACAAGAGCCGACAATGTAGAACTCTCAGACCCCAATGAGTTTAGACTTTGGAGTGTTGTTGCGTTAGCCATGACCCGGCTGAGCCGAGCCGTATGACTGGCAGCTTTCACGGCACACTGAAACGGGCGGCTGAAACCCGGGCAAAAACCGCCGGCCACACGGGTGCAGCTGAGATCATATGTCCGACTGCGGCGGCGTGGCCCAGTCCGATGCCGGATTTCCTGCCTGGTCCAGATACTATGCGGCTGTTGATACGTTATCCGAGCTGCTCTCCCGACAAATGGGGCCGGGTGACTGCCAAGAATAGAGTAATGCCAGATGTCTTCTGCTGATGTACCGATCCTGCAGCATGCAGTGCCGACCGACCGACAGCCCTCCGGCCGACAGTTCAGTTCCAACAGCCTATGACCGACAGTCCCTTTGACCAACAGACTCCAACCGACAGCATCTGTTCTACCACAGTCCCAGCGCGGCCCCTCACGGCCAGAATTTACCGATCGCAGCTCGCAGGTCCGGCCTGTCGGCCTGTTTAGGGCCGAGGTTGCGTGTCGGGTACGTCTGCCGATCCGCTACAAGATTAAATGGTCAAATGTTTTTTTGGCGATTTTGACGTGAGGCTTGGTTGGTTGGGTTAACATTTTTGAAATATAGGCACCGATGGAAGTTAAATTGATGCCGATCGTATCCTTTTCAGTTGCCATGAGCATGCCATTGCATGCCGTTGCATTCTTTCCCTTCTTTGGGAAAATGAAGACGGCTCTTCAACAACATAAGCTTGCTGGCATGCAGTCAGTTTTAAGCGGATTTAGGACTGAATACGGATGAAATGACGTTCAGTTTGCACTGTTGTGAGCTGTCTTTCGCAGTCACTGTGTAAGAAATTCGGAGATCCGCACTTGCTTCCGTGCTTCGTCTCTTTTGTACTATTTCCTCTTCTTTGTTCACCGTGTTTAACTCAAGCGCAGAATCCAAATGCCTTTTATTGTGGCTACACCACCCAGCCAGTGCCATTTAAACTGTTGTCAACTGCAGTCAAGGAGAAATGTCAAGTGTGCAGACCTAACCGAGCCGGAGACGGTTGTCGGCCGCTGGGCGGAGTGGTGCACCACTGCGCGTTGAAACTGGCGCAATCGACCGATCGCGCAGATTTGGAAAGTGGCCTGACAGCGTGTCGACCGGTGTCGTGAGCGTGGCTCGGTGGGGTGAGAGGGGTGCTGGGGTGGTGCAGTGGGGGTGGTGTCCCCAGCCCCGGCTCACACCAGACCCCTGGCACCAGGGTGAAAACAAGTCTCAGAGGGAGAGAGGTGAAGGTGAAGGGAGTCTAATATTGTCTGATGGACAGACAATGATCATTGCCAACTGCTCAGTGACCACTGATCATTGCCCAGCGACCAGTCACCGGTTACCTGTCCTGTGTAACCAGTACTGGCAGAGCCGGAGCCTCCCCCTCCCACGCTCCCTCCCTCGCTGCAAAGAGCGCCGGCTTCTCTCGGCAGCGCTCCGGCGGTCGAGGCAGTCGTTTGGAAAGTGCATGTAATTGGTTGCAAAATCCTAACTTGAGATGGATAAAAGAAGCTCGCACTGCGCCGGGAGTTTCGAAAGGAAAGCGCACGACTGCTCCTTGCACCAGCGAGCGTCGCGCCCGGCTACCACAAGCGATGCTGAAAAATAACACCGAAAGATCCTGCCGCTGACAGCCGGTGCAATCTCCTCGATAAACGTTATCCGTATATTAGAAAACTCTCAGTTTTCCCTGTTCCTGAATGACAAACTATAGGCAGACTGACTTATCAAAGGACCATCTTCGGACGTTCTTGTGAAGTATAGAAAATGCTGCTCCGTAACCGGCTGGTCGGAGGAAAACGGTCGCCAATTGATTGACCTGAAAGGGCCCGCGCGTCCGGCGCTGCTCGCCGGGTGCCGCTCCACGCCGCCGCGGGCCCGGCCGCGCGGCGAGGCGCCTCCCGACCGACCTGCTGACCCGTCCGTCGGTCTGCCGTGTCGGCCGATAGCCATCGGCCAGTGGCGTGTGGCAACAGAGCGACGGCGCCGCGAAACCACCCCCAGCCGCCGGCCGGCCGGGCGGACGGGTGGGCGGGGGACGGGTGTCAGCCGGCCAGCGCCGCGTGCGGCCCGTGAAAGTCCGCCCGCTCGCCGAGCCCCGACAATTGGCCAACGGACGCCGCTCTCCGGGCCGACTGGTTGGACGGAGGAGGCTGCTCCGCTATCCGATCGAGTTGGGTCCGTCTGCCGACTGCCCGTCGCCCAGCGCTCTGGTTGGGTGAGATGTCTGGGAGGGTGCGGCCGGCTGCGCCGCGTCCTGCACGCCGCAGCCGGCGACTGATTGATGCCACCCGGCACCGAGAGGCAGCGGCGGTTTGAATCGGCGCCCGCGGCGCACCGGAACGGCCGCACCGGGTGGCGACGTCAACTGCACTGCAGTGCGCAGCACCAGCACAACTGAACCAGCACCAGCACAACTACCGCCATCACCAGAGGTGACAGCAGCGGCAGTGGTGACGGTCGGGTGCCAGCGACGCGACTGCCCCAGCAGTGGAATGGGGAACACACATATTTACCCAGAGGCGTTAATTGTGTGCCGACATAGCCGGCCGTCTGTTTGTTTCGGGCGTTCCGTAAACACGGAGAGGGTCATTTTCACCGGCATGCGTCATTTTCATGGTTCAGATCGGTGGCAACGTAAACACACGTGTTTATATGCTTTGACACGGCTGACAGCGAGATATGCAGGACTGTCTTCAGTCCGGCAGTGATGCATTCTCACGGAGGATATCTGACCTGATCGCGCTCAGCCAGTCCCCAGCAACACCGTCGAACTCGGCAACTATGTCGATGATCTGCCTGTGATGTCAGATTTCAGAGACTGATGTATAATGGCAGTGCGGTGCTGCCGTCGATGCAAGCTAGCCCGTCGTCTTCCAACGCTTCTCAGTACTTCGTGGACTTGATTGAACGCTCCTCGCTCGATTTCCTTCCAACCGACACCGTTTTCATCGCATACTATTTTCGTGTAGCCGGTTCTCGTTCCTTTTCCTTCTGCTCGGCGCGTTTCTCCTTGGCCGTTTCGTTTGCAGCACACCTAGTTACCGGCTGTCTGATTCTGGTGAAGTGTCGACTCTGGCTGGTCGACTGACGGGGCGTCCATCCGTCCTGCACCGGCTCTCCCCGCGTCCAGCGGGACAGAGGCGTGCGCTGCGGCCACGACGGGCGCTGGTGAATCTCGCTCTCGCCGCGAGGTTGACCTGCCGTGCTGTATGCGCGCGCACGGTGGCGGCGCGGCGTGCTGCAGACACGCCATTGACAGCCGTCGACAGGCTGATGGCGGGGAGGGCATAGTCCGGCCCGCTTCCCGCCCGGCTGCTGTTTTAGTGATCAGTGAATCAGTGATTCACCTCGTGACCGGTACACAGTGAACGCTTAGCTTGGTGAGCGGCTTCAGAGGCGTCACCGGTGGCTGTTGCATGTTCTCAGAGATATGGAGACGTTAAATCGAGTGACGATTTTTGATTAGTGACCGTCAGTAGCCGCGCACAGGTGTCTGAAATGCTAAGAGCTCGTGTGTCACCTTCAACACATTTTCTTTCGCTGCACGTCGACAGTGAAAGCACACGATATTGCAGAGCTGACTGCCAATAGGGGCCTGCTCGTGCCGACTTTTTGTAGCGATTCGCACCCCGATTGATGTCATGAACTGCCTCCCCCTTCCTCCCTTCCCGGGGCTCGTTGTGACTCATCGCCCTCCACCCCCCCCCCCCTTCAATCCTCGAGACCCCGGGAGCGTGTATTGTCACGTGGGCGATGGAGCCTTCTCCAAACGGGGCCGGTACACTCCTGAAACAATATTGCTGAACCGACGCACATGGCGCTGCCTGTGCGGCCGACCACGCCTACCAGCATGGGAATGCGTCCTGCGTCGAGCGTTTGCAGCTGCTGTCATATCCCACATGGCAGTGAAGCACCGCTCTGTAAAGGTTCAGAAAGAGGGTTTACTTGGCCAAGTGCAGCTCATGGCCCCTTTTTTCGGTTTTGCCGAAGTATGCTTACATGGCTGTCTTGCCTGTCGTGATCTAGATGTAACACTCACGATGAAATGGTAAGAAAGTATCAACTATTAACCTAGTGCTGTGAGCTTCATTGATCAAACGGCTATTGCGCAAGAACTCGTCAATCGTTATGTGAAACCCAGCTTTTACCAAGTCATTCTTTGAAACGATTCAATCGAGAAATTCATTTAATTACGATACGACAAAAGTTATTCGTCAATGAGTAACGCGCCCCGCAAGTATTTCGAAGATAAAAGCCTCGATATGGTCGTAAATACTGAGCTAACAGTCGTGCAGATATCCTACAATGACTTCTTAGTGCTGCCTGCGAATCAATCTTGCGGCCGCTTACAACGGGGATCCAGGGGCTTTGGATGACCTGGTGACAGTCTTCATATTGTGAAAGCTTTTCACTTGCAGTACATTGAAGTGGGGATCCGGTTTTGCAGTGGCGGTGGCGGCGTGGTGACGGTCGACGGTCGACACCACAGACTCGGCTCTAACGGCCCTCCCACCCACTGTCCGACAGACCGGGGCAGGGGGACAGGTGTCGACACCTGCCCCCGCACCCGAGCCCGCGCCAGACCCCCCCCCCCCCCCCTGTCCGTCCGGGCGGCGGCGGCGGCCATGTGCTGGGACAGAGTCTCTGTAGTCTTTACAACTGGGACACGAGGCCGCATTGGCTGGAGTTTCCAGCATTGCTGCCAACTGTAGCCTCAAACTGTGTCGAGGTTCCCCGTGGTGCGGTCCGTTTCAAAATGTACTGCAGGATAAAGCACGACATCATGAATATCCGCTGAGAATACTTGTAATGGTTTACGCAACATGCATACCGGGAATCTACGATATGCAAGGTTGTACCCGACACCACTTACATGTTGAGTGATCCTATAGGGCTCAAAATCAAACGCACCTAACCGCAATTTTAATAATCCGTTATCAGCACTAAAATGGCAAGGCTTCTGCTATTTCCATTCACAAAATGACATTTGGCACACTTAAACTAAAGAAGAAAAAAAATCCCTGTAGGCTGACCGATCGACCATTTGAGCGTTTAATACTGATCAATCGCTACGCTCCCTCTTAGGTGTATCAATCATAAGCTTATTGGTACTTTTACATCAGCACGCTCAGTTAATGGTCCTTTCGACTGTCATTGATGAGGCACGCTGTGCGCACATTGTGACAGTATCGGCTCCTCATGGCCCAATTTATCGGCGAAAAGGTTCCACACGACAGGCCATGTGTCGGCGGCGGGTGGGTCGTGTCCGTCTCTGTCGGCCTTTTTCCGCCTGTCTGCAGCGTTACGCGGAACCCTCCGCCCTGACCCAGTCCGGCGCCGCTCTAATCCCCGCCCCGCGCGCGGCAACTGCCGGCGACCGGTACTTTTCTCAACACCCCCGTGAGCGGCTCGAAATTTCCCGGCGGCAACGCGGTGCGGGATATGACCCAGATGTCTCCGGGGCTCTGGCGGATTTCAGCACAGCTCAACCCGTCGGCGTCTGTGCCGTCATAAGTGGCCGTCGTTGGCGGCAGGGGCTCTCGGGAAACTGCGGACCGCCGCGGTATCCTGTGTGCGTGCCGCTCGGCGGGCGTGCTATGCGTGTGAGCGCTGCGGCGGGGTGCCGCGTCATCCCGGGACTGTGCGCGCGTGTGTCGGCACCTGCACTCCTTTCCCGCTGTGTTACAACACAGGTGTGCGTCGGAGCGCTCACCAGTCGGTCGACAGGCCGTCAGAGCCGCCGCACGTGAAAGGTGCGCCCACGCCCGACCCGACCCGGCGCGCAGCCCGCTCCCCCGCCTGTCTCCGTTCTCCAACTCGCAGCGGACTGAAAGTCGGCTGCAATCCCGAGAAAGGCGTTACATGATGAATCCAATTTAGTTCCGGTTCAACTTGACCAGTGACGGCACTATCTAGAGAAGAGTTCTTACGTTTTAATCTGTATATTGCCTCTTTTCTGGCTTATTTATCACGTCCGTTGCCATTGGAACCCAGACATTAGTCAGGAAGATTTTTAGTTTTTGTCCTAGTCAATGTTTTGCTAGACTTTTTCGTGCCAGTATGAACCGGTAGATATAGGTATTCGTAGGTTCCCACTTTCTTTTCCCAGTTGAGATTTTTTGGCAAAGAAAAAGAACTTTGATCAGGTGCTCTACCGAACATTGTTGTTATGAAAAAAATATTATGAGGCATATGATAGCCTTTGCTCATGTTGTATTCTTGAATTATTAAAATGAGAATATGATAGAAATATGATCGGTATGTGTCAAATATCGAAGTAACCTTAGCAATGTAGGTAGCGTGTCTGTGGCAGGGGCCGCACAGAAGCCAGGTAACGTGAGTGAGCGGAGAGGACCGTGTCCAGTCGTTAGGGCACGTTAAACGTTCGGACAAAATTCTGCCATACAACTGGAATTGCGCGATCGGGTGGTGGGGTCAGGGTCAGCACAACAAGCTATGCTTAGTGCGGGCTCTGATTCCTCAAATCCACCCATTCAGCCGTTCGGACTAAATTTATAAAAAAAAAAAAAAAAAAAAAAAGCGTGATTTTAATCTGATAAGGATGCGTATTGTGTGCCATCATTTATAATGCTACCATAATTGAGTAAGTAGTACCTAAGTCTGGCTTCAAAAATTAAGTTTTGTGTGAACACTTGGTCGAACTTCTTATTTTTGAAGTTTTGTTGAGAGGCGATGGCAGCTCGCCATTTTAAATAAAGATACCTTTTCGTTATTATATTTTTTAACCGTTTATACATATGTTGATATTGTTCGCATATCATATCGATTAATATCATATCAATAATTACTGATAGTAGCCATCAGGGGCGTAGCCAGGATTTCCTCTAGGAGGGGGCCAAACTTAAAGGGGCCCAAGGTAAACCCCCTCAAAATCCAAAAAGTCATCGGATTTCATCCACTATTTTTTAGGGGGCCCAAATAATGTGCCCCTTACCGTACTTATGACACCGCGATGGGGCCGGGGGGGGGGTATGGCCCCCGACCCCCCCCCCCCCCCTTGGCTACGCCCCTGGTAGCCATCAGTGGCTTTGTTTATTTTTCTTAACATTTTAATAGAGTGA
Source organism: Amphibalanus amphitrite (assembly GCF_019059575.1). Lineage (NCBI taxonomy): Eukaryota > Metazoa > Arthropoda > Thecostraca > Balanomorpha > Balanidae > Amphibalanus > Amphibalanus amphitrite. The sequence continues at coordinate 101,102 of NW_024881990.1, forward strand.
TAATTTCGCACAGATGAGCTGTGACACTTTTCATAGTGGTATTGACGAGCGTTTGAGAAGACACAAAAATCAGTAAGTATTTTAAATGCGGTCAGATAGTTGCAAAAAAACGAAGATGTGGCAGTCAGACTTTATTCACATGCTCTCTATAACCCCATATATACTCTGCAGTCTGTATGCTATTATGTTAAAGTTTACGATTTTTACACTGGCCGATCCAGGGGTTGGGCATTTGGGGTAAATTCCCCCGTGGCGTCCGAAGTCGACGAAGATTTTCGTTTGTTGAGAATAAAAACTATTGTTGTACCTGATTAATTTTCATTTTTTGTGGGTAAAGATATTTTTTAATTATTTTCGTTCACTCTTATTTTATTTTATTTTTTATTTTTTATTAGGAAAAGCTTGTTTATACCTAAGTACACAGCAGTGCGTAAGAAATCAAAATCCAAGAAATTCTTGGATATTAACGTTGCGCTGTAGTAGAATGACTTTGTTATTCGAAAATTAACCGTTAGAGCTCTAATTTTCAAAAAGTGGTGTCCTTGTCTCTAGCAATTGATTTGTAATTTCTCGCTGTCACTCTGAAGGGTACGAGCGATTGGTGGAAGCTTTGTCCCAGACTAACAAAGCATTGTTTTATCACTAGCCTTACACACATTTGAATTTTACAGGGGCGGGTTTGGCGCCTTTCGAGTCCTCCCTTTATCCACATCGACCCAGAAATGGAAAGTTCTTGGTCCACTCACTGGCCGGAGAGCAGCCGTTTGATTGCGTCACCTGCCCGCGCGCGGCCGTCGGTTTTCTATGGGGCAATACGTCCGCTGTTGCTAGGCGCTCGCGCGCGCGCGACCCCCTCGTTGGCGGGCACCCCACTTGCTCCCCATATAACGGCCTAATCGGCTGTCGCGGGTACCGCTGAAATACTACAGGACAGCGCCGCGTGCAAAAACAGCACACGCAGACGGCGGGGGTGCGTCGCACCGCGGCTGCCGCCGCCGTGCCGAGAGGCGTTTTTACATGTCGCGAGTCCCGTCGGCGCGCGGACAAGAGCGGCCCGCGCGGCATCGATCGACGACTGCGCGCGGGCCGTTGTTGCCCGCGGCGGCCAAGTGGGTCACTGGGCTAGCAGCGATCAGCCTTACATAGGCCCTAAAGAAACGGAATTAGGCCAGCTCCGAATCACTTTCACTATGCGCCGCGGCGGCCCGACGGCGGCGGCGCGCCAGTGCTCACTCGTTTGCGGTGCGAGCAGCGCGGCGGAGCGGCCGGCAGAGCGAGCGAGCCAGCGCCCGTCCGACCGTCCGTCCGTCCGACCGTGTGTGTGAGCGAGCGGCGGGTGAGCGGTGCGGCGGCACGGAGGCCAGTTGGCGCCCGAGACGGGCCGGCGCAGCAGCGGCCGGCGGCGCGCCCCTCGCGAACGGACCCTCTGTGAACACCGGCGGACGTGAACGCAGTGCGCGAGAATGATATCGGACATGGAGCTGCCGCTGGCCCACGTGCAGCCCAGCTTCAGCAGCCTGGCTGTGCAGCACGAACAGCCGCCCGCCCCCCAGCAGGCACCCCCGCCGCAGCCGCCCACCCCGCAGCCGTTGCAGGACTCTGAGCAGCAGCACCAGCAGCAGCCAGAGCCGGAGCACCAGCACCACCACCAGGAGCACCACCACCAGGATCACCACCAGGATCACCATCACGCGGAGCCGCAGCAGCAGCACACGGCGGCCTCGTCGGCGGCCGGAGTGCAGTGTTACAGTATGGTGTCGTCCCCGGCCTCACTGACTATCGTGAACGCCGGCCCCGTGTACTCCCACGTGCAGGTGTCCAACAACAACAGTATCCTGGGCTCCCCGCTCATGGATAACGCGTGTCTGTTCTCGCCAGGCGCCACCAGCATGTCGGGCGTGGGCGACCACCAGTACAACCTGCACCAGGACCCGCTGCCCGACACCAAGGAGGGCATCGAGGAACTGTGCCCCGTCTGCGGCGACAAGGTCTCCGGCTACCACTACGGACTCCTCACCTGCGAGTCCTGCAAGGGATTCTTCAAGCGCACTGTGCAAAACAAAAAGGTGTACACATGCGTGGCCGATAAGAGCTGCCAGATCGACAAGACGCAGCGCAAACGGTGTCCGTTCTGCCGCTTCCAGAAGTGCCTCAGCGTCGGGATGAAACTTGAAGGTGAGTCCCGCCTGGCGGGTGTCTTTCTGTCTCTCGTGCTCCGCGGCTGTTAGCCGTGGTTTGACTCATGCAGTGTGCTGTCTGGTGGGACACATTCTGCGCTTTGTGTTTGTGGTAACATGTTTTACCGAATGTGTAAAACTCGCATACCTTGTTAGATCTGTCTATCCCTTGGGTACTTTTAGTTGCCTGTGTCTTTCGTTACCAGACTTGTGCGTTGCTGTGTTGTACTGGGTTCTGGCTAGCTGTGGGTATCTGTCGAGTTAACAGATCTGGGTGGTGGGTAGAGTTTGTTTAGACATTGTCTGTATCTATTGGCGGCCCAGATTGCCTTTCGGATCAATAAACACGGGTCGATTTGAAAAACAATTCTTATTTTACTACGATCAAATTCAGTGTAATTGGCTTTTGCTTTCCACCCTTACCAGCAGCGTAATGTGTCTTTCTTGTCTATTGATATATCATTTTCGTGGCTAATTTGTGTGTTGTACATGTATGTTCTATAAGTGCGGGGTGTCACTTTTATCGAAGCGTTTTTTTATGCTTTACATATTGTAGGATCAAACATGCATCACAAATACCCTTGTCCATGTCCGTCTGGTGGCTCGCCAGCTACCACTGTGTGCTTACGCGTGGGTTTCAGCCGCCGATTGTCGTGTCGTTATCCGTGTTCCCGTATCGTGTCGTTTGCTTTGATACCGGCTGCCCGTTCTACCGAGGCCTCCAGACGCACACACCGTTGTATGGTAGAGATAGGCTGAGCCAGACGCAGCTGCATGCAGTTCTGTATGTGCGGCATGCCAGGCCGTAGGTCCGTTTGTCCGTTGCCTTTCGATAACAGTCATTCGCCCAGTCACCGCCGCCGGTCACGGCTATGTAATCTTCACGGCTGGACGCTCGCCGTAGCCCTTGAAATCGAGAGCGGCTGTTTCACGGGCGGCCGACGGGCGGTGGTGGCTCCCACGCGGCGCCGCGCCCGCCGTGATCACCGGGCGGCGTCCGTGGTGCCGCCGGCACTCCGACGCCGCCTGAGGGTCATTGGGTCCGCCCGTGAGCCAGCGCTACGACCACGTGGGCTGACACAGACTCTCCCGGTCCTCAGAAGTACTCAGTATAACTGTGTGTGTGTGCGTGCCCTAACACACCTCAGTAGTGCAGAGGTGAGCCGTGTCGGCTGTCCTCGACTCTCGTGTTTGGGTGTCCCAGTTGTGGAATGCCGGCCGGGGGCTGGGCCGTGGAGGGACGGTGTTGTTTACTAACGGCCCGGCCAGGGTATACGGTATCATTCCGGAGTGGGGCGGGGTGCGGTGGCACTCACAGAGACACCCGCGGAACCATGCTGTTTTGGGTTGTTTCCGCTAAATGCTACTGGTGAACGTCAAGAGGCCGTGCTTGTCTGCGTGAGGTGTTATTTTTACTTAACTGAGAGGATTAGCTGCGCCACTGTACGGTCGACCTTTGCTGACATTTCGGCCGCTGAGTTTAGTGTTGAAACGGGGTCGTGAGCAGCCGCTATGGGCTCTGACAGGGACCGGCCATGTCCGCCGTGCGGCAGTGAGCGAGCCGGGTGACGGCCGGGCCGCGTGGCGTGGCACCGGGGCTGTGTGGACTGCCCGTAGCGTTATCGTGACCGCCGGTGGCTGCCGGAGCGTGTCAGGGGCACGATACGCCGGCAGACCGGGCCGACAGCTGGTCGGTTCGCACCTGAGTGCACCCGACCGCCGCGCCGCGGGATCGGCCCGTGAGCTGTGACAGCGGGCGGGGCTGTGACAGCACCCAGAGCTGTGCTGCGCGACAGGTTGCCGGTTTGAAAAGGCCACCGTTTCGTCATTTTTATCTCGCCTTGTCCCACCCCGTTCCATCTCGGTGCGTCGAGTTTTATCTTGTCCGATCCCATTCCGTACCCTGTGTCATGACCCCGTCGGACGGACGCACACCATGCAGCAGCGGCCTGCATCGTCATCGCCGGCCCCTCTCGCAGCTGCTAGGGGCCGGTCGAGAGAGAGACGCCACCCTGCAACGTAAATAAACGGCCGGCGACCGATCGCGATAGACGGAGCGCTGCCGCATGTGGGTCGGGTCTCGGAGGACCGACTGCGCGGCGTCTGGCGCAGCTGCAGGGCCCGCTAGCCGCCCTCCGTGGCCGGCCGGACCAACGCGGAGACATGGCGTGGACTGGAGTGTGTGCTATGAGAGCAGGAGACTGATCAGAATGTTGACCGGGGCTCCCTGTGTCAACTGCCGCTCAGTTTAACCGTGGAATTCGTCCTCATGGGTCGGCCTAGTAGGTGCTTACTAAGCATATGGATGAGCTGCCACCGTCTGAGGTCATGAGGTCCATCTGAATATCAGCATGGACCGAACCGTCGGAGGACCAGTCATGGACCGTCAGTTCTGACTTCCCGAAGGCTGTCGCGTCAATTAGCGACATATGCACCGTCGTCGGACCAACCATGGACCGTCGGAGTCCCGTCAAGTGCGTCGTCGTCTCCGTCTGATGTCGTCTCAACCGTGGCGGCGGTGCTAATCCAATTGGCGAGGGCGCCGCCGGGCGTGCGGGATCCGATCGATGTCCATTGGCCCGGCGTCCACACGTGGCATGAGGCCAGGTGTAGCCGGCATCGACGGTCTAGCCAGAGCAGCTGAATCATAGCTCAGCCACTGGGGTTAACGGCCGCGCCGATGGAACTAAGACCGACGGCGTTTGATCTCTCAGTGATAAGATTCTGGACGGAGTTGGAGCTGAGAGTCCCCTTTGATGTCGCCTATTGGTTGTGGCAGAACCGTCTGGCTCAGCATGTCGACGTTTTGAATGAGTGGCTCATGGCGTGCGTGTCAAATCACTCCCGAATCGAAGCAGCTTGGCTTTGACTGTTTTATATCGATTTGAGCTGCGAGCGTAATTACTGAAACAGTGATGCCGGTCCTAGCATGCTGCGACTCTGTGCCCGCCTATTGCGGCTCCGGGCGTAGGTTGCTGCGACGGTGGGCCGCAACATGCCGCCGGCGCCGGGCCCAGCTTGCTGCGCCTCAGTCGCCATGAGTGGCCGCTCGAACCGCCGACAATTGGCGGGGCCGCGCCGCCAGGATTGCCGGAACGACGCTGACTGGATTTATGTGACGAGCGCTGACAGCACGGCGGTGTCCGGGGCGCCGGCGGCTCCGGGTAGAGCTGGCTGTGAGGACGTTTCCTCCCGTGCTCGACGTATGGCTAGTGGTCCAGTGTCTGGTGCGTCAAGTGTAGTGTCTGCTTGGATGTTTGGTTAGTCTGATTTATTTTGCTCCGGTCTGCGCCGCGACTTTTTGCCTCAATATCCGGGAGTGGGCTGTGGTGACCGTCTCTTTGTTGTGTCCCGCTGTGCAGCCGTTTGTGTGATGTGACGCACTGCTCGCGGCTCACTCGACTCGGACCACCGCCGGCCTTGGCGGTCACAGGCGAGCAGGAACCGAGAACGTCTGGGTGTGGTCGGCCGTCGGTACCACCCTCGCCCTTCGGCTGACCACTCACCGCATCAACAGACCCCTCTTTGTCACACTGCACCAGGAAGCACCGTGTCCTTTAGTGCAACGATCACGGCCGTTCGTCTCTGTCGGGACCAGGATCTCCCTGGTCCGGACTACCGCGGTCTGGTCTGGTCTGGTCCCGCATCTCACTGCGTCTGGGCTGGTCTGGTCACCGTCACATCAGGAAGTGACCGCTCTCGGCTGCTGACGGCGGTGATCGACTCATGTGGGTCGACCGCGTCGGCCCCGGGCGCCTTGTCCATGTCAAACGTAGGGCGGCGTAGTGGAGATCCGACAGCGAGTCGATAATGTCGGCGTTCCTTAGGGGTGTTTGCGATTTGTTTTAGATGCGGTCATCCCTCTGGTGTGTATGTGTGTGTGTGAGGATCGTCTGAAGGCGCCGATTGCTCGGTATCCTGTCCGCTGGCCAGTGAGTGGGACTAGAGGTGGCAGACTGAGGCGGCGCCGTTTGGTTTGGCCGCCGGCCCGCGGCGCGCCGGTCAGCGGCCGTACCCAGTGCAGTGACCCGGAGCGTGTGCGGCCATGGAGGGCCGTCGTCGGTATGCGTGCCGCTGCACAGCCTCCTCATCCCTCCCCGCCCCGTCCCACAGGCCGGCCAGAGCCATCTCCGAGCGGCGCGGCCCGCTGCGCTTTCGCTTTCAGACTCGTCTCCGTCTCCGATGCCGGCGGGCGGTACAGCGCGCCGCCGCGCCGCTCAGTCCTTTCACTGGCGACGGGCGGCGGCGTGGAGGGATGGAGATCGGAGCGCCCGGTAACGAGCGCCGCTCATCAGAGGACGAATGGTTCGCCCCGGGTCACACGCAGTGGATAAGCCGGCTACGGACTCACGGAGGGCTCGACTACTGTGTGACTGAGTCTGCCGGCTGAAGCGACGCAGCGAGTGATGCTGTGGCGACACATTAGCAGCTCGTCGTGCCCAGCTGCTTTCGCAAAACTGCCTCACGCGCAGTCCGCTATGGCTCCTGTCTTTCTCTATAGGTATGCTGCACATCGGTCTGTGGGACAGCATATTTAACCACCTGAGGGCCTGCCATCTGCGCCTCCGCCGCCGCGGCGAGCCGAGCCCTATGTACGCGCCGGTCCCGAGTGGGCTGCCCATTCAAAATATACAGATCAGCTGAATAGCCAGTCGGCCGCCACCGCCCTGTAAATGTTGATGCATTGGGTGCTGGCGGTCGGCCAGCGGCTGTGTTGGGTCGGAGTAGCCCGCGCCATGAGCGAGGAGCCGGCGTTTTGCCGTCGTGCGGCGACTGCGGCCGCCGCGACTGCCATGCACCGGTGGGCCGTTGCAGGCGGTGATTGTGATGTGCTGGCGTGTGACCGAACTCGTCAGACCGGTCTGGCCGGCGGCCGGCGGGCCAGTCGGCCGGCCGCCCCCCGCTCAATGGTCGTGCTGTGTTTTGGTGGGGCCGGCCGGACGGCGCACGGCGGCACTGTGTCGCACCATATACCGCTCACTGGGGTAGCAGTGGAGCCGACAGAGACCGGTTGGCCGGCTGGGCTCCCGGTACCGTCGGCGCGCCCAAGCTCAGTGGCTGAGCTGTAAAGTTTCATTGCAGAGCGGTGGGTAACGCTGTCCAGACCTGCAACACCTTGCAGTCTTATCACCTTCCCCTCCCATCACCGACCGTGCCACCGCCGCGATCCCATCTCGGCTAATGTGTCCGGCAGGCATTTTCCAGCGCGGTGACTTTCTAAACTCGGCGCCGCGTGTGCCGGTGACACAATGGCCCGCCCGCCCGCGCGCGCGCGCCGCGCCGGCCCGGTTGCGTCACGTCGGTCGGTTGCACGCGGCGAGCGCTATGCCGCCGTGCGCCGCTCCATGCCGCGTGGGCTGTGTCGGGGACAGACCCCCGGCGCCGGGCTGGGACAGCTGCTGGACTGTGGACGGTTTGGTTCTATCCCACATGGACTGCCGACAGACCCTGCACGCTGTGCGCTGTGCCACCGACAGCCGAGCTGCAGCGGGCCGCCGCACCCCGTGTCGGATGGGGCCGCCCCGGGTGTGGCTCGACGACACGTGTTTTGACTCCGGCCCGCCATGTGATCTCAGTTGGCGCGCCGGCTGCAGTTGTGGCGCGCCACGCCGTGAAACCGTACCCGCCGACGGCGTGCTACCCCCCCCCCCCCTCTCCTGGGAACTGGGTCAGCCAAGGAGCCCCCCCCCCGTCGGTAGCCCAGTCGGCTGCTCGAAGGGAGAGCTGGAGGGGCGTGTTGCTGGGCCCGATCTAGGTCACAGTCTCATTGGACCCGCCCGACGTCTCGAGCCACGCGTCGCCGTCGTCGGCGCCGTCGGAGGCGACGGCTGTGAGGGGGGGGGGGCGGGAGGTGGAACGCGGCTGTGACGCCTTGTCACCTGGGGCGCCGTCTGTCTACCGTTGGTGTCGCCGCCGTCGAACTACTTACTCTCCGGGCGCCGCGGCGCGCCGTCACACCGGAGGGACCGTTGGGTAAGCGGCCCGGTGTGGTAATTTCGACGGCAGGCCCGGCCAGGCCATCAGCCAGGACTGGGAGGGGCGGCGCGCTGCCGCCGGCAGGCTGCACGCACACTCAGCACTGCCGGCAGCGCGTATCGAGCGCCAGAAAACGGGGTCAGTGCGCCGGCGGCGCGGCGGTGCGCAGCCTTTGTCTCCGAGCGCGCCGTGTGCGTGTCGATGCCGGCTGAGCGAAACGAGCGAGGGAGCCGCGCCGCCGCCGGGTGCCGGGTGCCGGCGCCGCCCTTTGTGGCCACTGCTGATGGACTGGCCATTGTGTGACGGGGGACGGGCCAGAACTGGGCCACCACGGGACGGGCTGCGTGTCGAACGGTGAGGGCCCAGTCACCGGCTCCATGACGACAGAGGGGTGCTGGTGTGGCCTGTTACCGCCCCGCGTGGTAACCGACCGACCGGCGGGCTGGGAATAGGAACACACACTGACAGCCGACGGTGATTGGTGTCCTCCCTCCCTTCCTTCCCCTCTCCCTGCCGGTCTACGCTAAGGTATATAGGTATTTCACTATACCCATAATACTGGTCAGTGGTCTGCATCGATGATGATCGATCTCTGAAGCTGTTTCCTCACCTCGTTTCTTTCTCTCGCTCCTTGGTTCTCTGATTAGGTCCCGAGGCTTTGCCAGCTCCCTCCAAGGCTCATCGCTAGCGCCATCTCTTGACGAGAATCGAGGGACATTCGTGCCGTATGTCTTTGTCGACGACTAGCACACAATTGCGTGAACTGCACGGACACCAATAACTTCCTGTTGCATTGTTTTTATATTCGTGGCCTCACATACTGTGGTGATGACTGATGAGCCATCGTTGACGATATCGTATGCGGGTGGGGCTGAAATGGCGTGCTCGCGTGGAGCCCCACCCTGCTCTCTGTGAGGGCCGACCGTACCGTAATCAGTTAGCTGTTCAATTTGGAAATGTGCGCCAACTGGACTGTGATAATGGGACCGTCGCGTCGGTCACGTCAGTCGATGATGTGCCAGTCATTGACGCCTCTGCTGGCGAGCGACCAATCACCATTTGCAGTTGCCCGATGCGTTTCGATGCTGCGCTTACGAATCTATCTCGCTGAGAGCTGATAGAACCCCTGTCCCCGGCTGGTCCGCCGCCGCGCTAGCCGCTCCGTCTACCGCCGGGCTGTGCCGTGCGGTCGCCGTGATGCAACTACACCCGTCGGCGGTACTCTCGGCCACCATCGTGTCACGCTCCTCGTGAGCGGCTCCCGCGCCACGACGGGCCATCTGCCATTCAGGCAGCGGCCGCGGGAGCGTCGGTTACGTCAGCGGCTGGCGCGGGCGGGCGCGCTTGCCGTTCGAGTTGTGCACCTTCACTTTCGGCGCGCGCGCGCTCGGCTGGCCCGCTGGTGACCCAGATCGGCGGCGTACACCGGGTGCGCCGCGCCCGACAGCCGTGCACATTGCACGGTGCACGCCGGGAGGAGAGGGGGGGGCGCCAATGTGTCGCCGTCACCGCGGCCGCATCAATCTCGACTGAGGAGGCGGCGCAGCTGCGAAAATAGCCCTCTGTCCATCCGCTTACGGTGGAGTTTTCTGCCGGCCGTTTTTGTGGGTGTTTGTGTGCCCCAGTTTGGCGCAGCGGGCTCAGTCGAGTGCTGACAGGGCACACCCGGACAGGTTGAAGGAAGGGTACACGCCGCCGGGCCGCTCCTGGCGAACAGATGCCGCCGGTTCCGCTCCGCACGCCGGATGTGGAGCTCCGGGGGCTTTAGCGTCACTCTGACGTGTTCAACCATTCATCCCTCTCACTCCATCCGTGACGACTTGCTGCCAGTTGGCGCTGTGGATCCCGGCTTACTGCATGTAGCAGGCTCGCGTGACCCCTCCCCCTCCCTATCTGCCCCCCTCCCTTTAATCATGCGTTGGTAGGTGGTGCAATGAGTTCCGTTCGATCCAGCCCGGCCCCCTCGGTGAGCAACTAGCTTGGTGTGTGTCTGGATCCCCTTTCCGCCCATGCAGCGTGCGTTGTTTGCGCCAGGTGACACTATTGCAGATAAGGCGCAGCCTGTTGTGGATTATGGAGTGACGAGTGTGCCGGTGGTCAAGTGGACCCGTGGATGGACGAACGGATGTTCTGGGCGGTTCATTAATAAGCTGCTCCTGCCGGCTGTCGCCCGCTGCTGCCGGTTGGCTCGCAGTCGTGTGTGGTCCTGCTCTGCTGCTGCTAAGTTGATGGATGATTCGCCTCAGCAGTCGGCACCAGGCAGTCATCCTAGGTGCCGTGCTGAGGGATGTGGTCGTCAGTGAACGTCAGCCGTCCACTACAGGATGTCAGGAGCCGTCTCCTCTGATGCCTTTGAGTTGTCGTTATTGCCATGGCCCCCTGCTGTCTCTGATTTATCCGATACGTCCGCCTCTTTCCGGTCGACTTCGGTCCCCTGAGTCGCCCTCATTCCGCGCCGCGTGGCCCGCGATTTCTCCCAGTGGTCGGCCCGTGTGGTCGGCCGATTGGATCCCCTGGACGGGCTGTTTCCGGCCCACCTGACTCGGCATTTGTGTCGCCTCGGCTCGTCTGTGCGCGTCTCACGTGTGTCGCGCACCAGACGAGCCGTCGCCGCCGCCTCTGCCGCCTCGGGAGGCGACTGGAGTGGCTGCTGATGGGACCGTGGACAGGTCACAGCTCGTGCTCGCTCGTCATGTCCATCTCTGAGAGATCGGCGTCTCCGTCCCGGTGGCAGGGCACGCGCAAACAGCTTTCACCCACGCACCGGCGGCACCCGTTGGTGTCTGGCGCCTGTTTGCTGAGTTGCGTGGGGCCCGCGTGGCCCGGCGCGGCCCGGCACCGTTCGCCACTGTGTACCCGCTCTATGGAGTGTAGCGGGACCGACTTTCGCCGGCCGGCCGGCCCGGTCCGCGACCCCCTCGCGCCCCGCCGGCTCCGATCGGGCCCGCTATTCGCGTCCCCTCCCCCTGTGCGGCTCGGCCTTTGTGTGGCGCCGGTGAGCCAATTTAAAGGGACGGCGCGCCGCTCAATGGCGGAATGTGGGCCGCGGAGGGGAGACAGACGGGGCGACGGAGAGAGGTGGTGATCGGATCGGTATGGGCTGACGGTGGGGCGCAGACGAACGGGGACGGAACGGGACGCCCCTGTCGTCAACACCTGCCGCGCAGAAGACCGTTATTAGCTGTAGCCGAGCGCGTGGGCGTGGGGGGAATTTGAGCGGTGGTGTGATGACACCCTGACCGCTCGGAATCACCTTGGTGTGTAACTAATGACACGATGAACGTCCCAACAGCATGGGCGGCCTAGTTAGGCGCCGGTGCGAATACAATGGGCGTTTTTATCATTTGTCCCCTGACCGTTACAGTGCAGCTAACCTGAACGGTCTCATGCAATAGGAAGTTGTAGCCAGAGCCGGTCAAATGTCCTCATGCGCCATGTCAAAGTTAATCCCTTCCCTCCCCACCCGCACGCATGCTTACACCCTTCCCACGCTTTCTCATGGATGTCTTGCAGTATCTCGAAGATGAGTGGTCACAACTAGTCCGTCGGTAAGGAGCTCTATCGCTCTGGACTGAATCCGGACCAAACGACCCTACAGCTGTACAAAAATAAAGCGGACCGCTGCAATCCATAGCGGCGCCTGCAATGAGGAAAAACTCCCCTCCCCGCCTCCGTGAAACTGGACTCTGAACATTCCGAGCGTTCAGGAGCGCGGCTCCAAACGGGGCAGCCGTAATCCACACCGCGCGTGTGGCGGCGGCCTGCTGCTGGCTGATGCTAGTGGACGCCAGGCCGGGCCGGACGTTTGGAGGCGTCGATTGGCGCTCGTTGTGGCTCGACGCCGTACCAGAGTTTGATCGTGGTTTGGCGTCCGTACGTATGCATTATACAAGAAGGGTTTTAGAGCTTGTACGCGTTCGACTGCGTTCTGACGCGCATGTATCATCGGAAAAACGGTTTTGCGTGACTCGGAAGCCGTGAGACCATGCCAAAACGACTCACCCCTCGCTCACCTCGGCTGGGTCACCTGGGCCGCGCAGTCCACAGTGCACAGTCTTATTCTCATCAGCGCTGTACACTCCTGTCTCTGTACCCTACCTCGAGCCGCCAAGTCACCTACAGCCGTTGTCCGGCCCGGCGTGGGCCGCGCTCGTCATTAGCCCACTCACGACTCTCTCACGTGGCCCGGGGGAGGCGTGAGGGCCGGTCCTGCAGCGGGCGTATGTCGGTCACCGGGCTCCGAACGGATGTGAAAGGGCGTCCGCCGCCCCACCGCCCCGCTGCGCCGCCCCGCGCTGCTGGCCCACACCGCCGCGTCACCGGCCAAATTGGCGACCCCCCACCGGCCGTTTTGGGGTCAGCGGCGCCGATGAGTTTGCCTGTCCTACCGGGTGTTGGGGGTGCACGGGGACGTGATGGGACGCCGGCTCGGTGCAGGAGCGGCGTGTGAGACAGGATGTGGCCACTCGGCCGTCCGTACGTGCCGTGTCGGTCTGTGGACGTGGCGGGAAGGACGCCATGTGAATCACTAGAGCAGTGGATCGGGGGACTGCAGCGACCGGTCCGGGCTGTCAGACGGGCCGGACCGGGTGGTGGCGTCACCCTGTCACCCCCCCCCCCCCGGACCGTTCGCAGCGGTAATCCCAGACGGACCGGGCGAGCGCGTCCTGGTCTGCCGTTGATTGCGCTGTGCAATGTGCGGTGTGCACGTCTCATCCATCAGTCCATCTCTAAATGTGCTAACCCGGCCTAGTCCCGGATGACACGCGGCAGGGCGGGTGGCCGGGTTAGTGTCGACCGTCGATTTCTCTTCAGGCTGGCACCCCGCAGTGTCCTGCAGAAATCAGGGCACAGCGGCTGTCACCGACTGTCAGCCTCTGCTGGCGGGCTTCTGGAGCCGACTGGTGGGACGGTGTGTCGTTTGGGACAGTGGGACAGCTGGGACAGCGGGCGTCCTCCCCCGTCCCACCTGATGAGATCTCAGGGCGGTGGTGGTCGCTCATCTAGGAACAAGGATTACATCTCGGCCTTTCACTACGGCCAGCTCTCCGTCGCAGTCGCAGTCTCGTCACAGCGCTGCAGATCCGTGTCGCCTTTCACGCGACGGACGTGGCGTGGGCTCTTATGAGCTGCTTCCGCCGCTGATAGCTGTCTATATGGAGCCGGGATGGACGGTAGATGGCAGATGCTGCTGACTTCAGTAAGCAGCGATGGTTTCTGATGTCCACTGATGTTTGTCACTCCTGGCGATTTTGTACTCGTTCCCGGCGCCGCTCTCACCCGCGCGCTCTGTTCCGCGGCGCTCCATCGCGGTCCATCAGCCGGTGACAATTAGCGGTGCGGTGCCGTGCCGGTGCGTCACCGTGCCGATCCGCAGCGCTTCCTGTTTGTGCGCCGCGCCGTGTGGCTGTCCGCGCCGCCGGCAGCCCGTTAGAGCCGTGTTTGTCAGCTCGGAGCGCGGTGAAACCCTGTCCGATTTATAGTGGCGGCGGACGGCGCCGGTCCCCTGCGACAGACACTCGGAGCCATGGAGACGTCTCCGGCAGAACAGGACGGGAATTTACGGGGGAAAAGGATTGTCCGACCGCCTATTGTCAGCGACTTTCTCCGCATGTCGCGCAGTGCCCAGCGCCGTGCTGGACTGGCGAGGAATGTCCTGTACACCTATGAGACGGACGACGTGTCGAAAAGTGTGTCGTTCTGAAAGGGCAGTCGTGTCCAGTGTCTCTGTCTCAGTCGTGTCTGTTTGTTTTAGGTACCCGTTACTGTCTGGAGGTGTTGTGTGCTGTGTTCCGTTGCAGTCTCCCCTCGCGTGTAACGACTCACGATGTGGGTTGCACTTACTTGCCCTGCATTAGCTTACGCTGAGTCTGACATGCCCCTTCTCTGTGTCTGCAGCTGTGCGTCAGGACCGGATGCGAGGCGGACGGAACAAGTTCGGCCCCATGTACAAGCGGGACCGGGCGCGCAAGATGCAACAGATCCGGCAGCGGCAGCTGATGGGTCCACAGCGCGTCGGTCTGCCGCCGGTGGGCTCCGAGGCGGTCACCATCAGCTACCCGTCGCCGGCCACCTCGCTGCCCATCACCTACAGCGCCGGCAACGGCTCCAACATCACCATCAAACAGGAGATCCAGTACCCGGTGCTGAGCTCCACGTCTGCCTCGTCTCCCGACTCGTCGCCGTCGCCGCTGCTCGGCGCGCCGGCTGGCAGCGGCGCGCTGCTCGAGCCGTGGGGCGCCGGACGCACCGACGTGCCCACCATCATCCGAGAGCTGGTGGCCTCCCTGGACGACCGCGAGTGGCAGCAGCAGCTGTTCCGGCTGCTCCAGACCCAGACCTACAACCAGTGTGAGGTGGATCTGTTCGAGCTCCTCTGCAAGGTGCTCGACACCAACCTCTTCACACAAGTCGACTGGGCGCGCAACTCTGTCTTCTTCAAAGATCTCCGGGTGAGTACGGGGTGTGCGGTGCACGATGCTGGATGAAATGTGTGCGTGGAGCGGGGATGGCGATGACGCCCGCGCGCAGTGAGGCTGAATAGTGGCCGAGTGTAGCGCTATCGTGCGCCAATCGCCGAGCTAAGCCATCAGAACGCCAGTGAACCTACTATCGCGCCGCCCAAATAGTGACAAAAAACCGTCTGCGGCGCGGCGCCGGCCGTGTGCCCAGCTGTGCTGTGTTTCGGACGGAGTCGACAGTGGTGGTCGCCATGCGCCGGGATCTCGTCCGTCTGGGTAGTGTCTGACGGGACCGCCGCGCCGAGCCGGTACCTCTATGCGTCACCCCGTCGACGCCGAGAGACGGCCATTTTTTACCGCCGCCGCTGTCTGGCTAATGTTATCCATGGCGCGGCGATGGCGGCACCGCCCGCTCGCGGATGAGACAGGAAATGCCATTGGACGGAACGGACCAAGACCGACCGGCCGGCTGGGCGGCGCGTCCGCCGCCCACCACCGAGACCAGTCGACGGCGCCGGCGGCGGCCGACCCTGACCGCGCGCCGAGCCGCGGCGAAAGTGGTCGCCGCGCGCACTGGGTCAATGTCAGACGCCGGTGGTAAGACGCGCTCGCTGCCGTCGAGAGTGAGAGTCGTTGGGCCGGCTGGCGGCTCGGCGACGGAACCACCGACCGAGACGGGCCGCCAGGTGCTGGAGCGGCGCTGGACGGACCGGTACGCACGGGCGGATTAGCATATGACTCGTTTGTGGCACGGTGGAGTGCTGGCTTGGCAAGATCAAGTTTTTAACTTGGAAGGCAGCTGCTACAATCCGATGTTAGTGTTGAGATAGTATTGTGATGTCCCTCGATCTTATGATGGCTGCCGGTGTGTACGGCATTTCCTGCAAGTGGTTGATGCGTGGACTGGGTGCCTCTCGGCCGCGTGCGGCGCTAATCTGTCCGCTGCTGTGCGATTGCCGGCTATGAGGACGGCCTATCGTGAGCGCCCTGGTCTGGACAGCAGGTGTGTAGCCGTACTGGGGCGGTGGTTCGTAATGCCAGGACCGTCCCCTGGTCCTCTGAGGGACGTGGTCCTCTCCCGGTGGTCCGTTGCTCCGCCATGCTGCCTCTGTGGGCCGCCGGTGGTCGCCTGCCATTGGTGGTCCGGCCCGCTGGAGCGCCAATCAGGGCTACTCGGGCCCGCCCGCCGACCGGGCCCCCTATCTCCGGCCGTCCGGCCCGGGCTGACCACCCACTGGGCTGGCTGGAGCCGTTCCCCGCCTCCCCGGGACCGGCGGAACTGTCCAATCCCCCGTTCGCCCGCCGCGCCGACCGTCGCTCCTGCTCAAGACGGTCATGGCCATGTTTGGCACACCGCGTGGCGCACAGTCTTACTATCCAGACTGGGGCGTTATCTGTTCGAGAATCGGGCGTGAAGCATGCCTGCGACATTCTCCTGTGCGAGCCATTAGTGGCATTCCAGTCGTTTTCATTGCATTGTCCGCTTTGCCAGTTGGGCCGTCGGATCTTTAGGCAAAGTGCCGACTCGCCGTGTGTGATCGCGATCTTGCTGACTTTTTCACCACTCCTAGTGTAGCGGTGAAAAGACTTGGCGTGCCGGATTGCACCCGACTCGGTGCATAATACCTAACGCTGCCCGACCTCGGCACGTATTTTTGTGCATGGGCTGCAGCTGTCTAGTATTAGACCCTAGCGTTGGTTTTTGCCCGTGTTGGCCTGGTCTGGTCGCCGCGTCTGCTGGCCAATCCAACTGCCTCCCCGGGGGCGGGGACGGAGACGGTGACTGGCGCCGACCGTCAGTCCGACAAATTGGCATTTCCGGTGGCGTCGCGGCGTCTCCAGCCGTTCGCCGCTGCAGGGCTCCCTCCGTCCGGCTGGGTATTTGAAGTCATATTTCATCTGTGAGGAAACGTGGCCCGTCTGTTTCTAGACAGGAGCTATGCGTTTGTGAAAGACACCGGACAGAACGCCTGACCGGTGACCGCCTTTCCCCTGCCGTCCGCCCTATCTTCTCAGCTCTCGAACGACCGCCGTCCGCTCTTTCTATCCTCTGCTCGGGTCCTCCACCCTTTCTTTCCACCCTCCGCCCTGTGCAGGCAGCGCTCCGCGGCGAAAGTGGGCCCCGGGGCGGCGCCGGGGGCCGGATGGGCGGCGGTGTGCGCCGTGCGCACTGTGCGTGCCGGTTGCGTCAGCGAGCCCGCAGCGGCGCCGCGCTCCAACGGGGTCACGCATAATGACGTCTGCACCATGTGGGTCGCCCAGTCGCGGCTGCAGGGCGGCGGTCGATGTCGTCAGAGGCCGCTGCAGACGGCTGGAGCAGGCGTCGAGGGGAGGACAGGACGTGGGGAGGGGGAGAGTGCGTAGTGGTGGATGGTGATGGGTAGGGAGAAAGGGGTAGGGTGTTACTGAGGGACCGGCGGTTTTCTGGCGGTGTTCGTCTGTTGATAGCCTATCTCCTGCGGACGGATGGCTTCTGCCCCAGTGATCTCAACTCAGCGCCTGCTAAGTCTGAGATTATATGTCTGTCTGCCTTAAAGTGAGATTATGTCCGCCCTAGCAACTAAATTGGGTCCCGTTTTCGGACTCTGTGTATAATCCCGGCTCTCGCAGCGGCGGCCCCCCGTCGGGACAGCTCAGTCGGCTGCCCCGCCGCCTTTGCACACACGCAACCCATTGTGGCGCGACGGAAGTCGGCGTCTTCCCCGTCGGTCCGGAAAAGTTGCGGCGCGGCCAGTTAGGCGTTTGTTCTGTGTGTTCCGACCTGTTGCCGGGCTGGTGCGTTCAATCGTAGCGGTCCGTCGGATGTCGGTCGCCCCTTCAGGCTGCGACCGATCGGTGCGTGATTCTGCGCCGGGGTCGACGCACGCTGACCTTTGCAGGCGTGCAGGTCGTTGCACTACGCACCGGTCATGGCGGGACGCGTCATTCGGCCGGTCAACGCCCTCAGAAGAGCCAGCGTTAGCAGAGCCCGCGAAGGCTCGACAGCATGCCTCACGGAATGCCGACAACTCACTCCAGGTGCTCAGGCCCGCTTTTGGCGTGCGACAGGTGCGGCTGGGAAGCTTTCTTCGACGTTTGAACAATGCATCGGAAGAAATTCCTCTGAAACAAAACTTGCCTGCGCTGTGTCGCTAATGGAACAATGCAGGCACCCTGCATGCCGTTACATAGCGTTTAATTAGCGAACCGTGCGGTTTTAGTGTTGCAGACACCGTGCGGCGCTTTCAAAAGTTGGACTGTTTCCGCGTTGTAGCGTGGAAGAGTCCTCAAGCGTTGTGACAGCGCCGCTAGGTGTGTGCCGCGCATGCCTGCTGCGGGGACTGACTCCTTCAGCTTGTTCGTCCCGCTTTGTTGCACAGGCTTTGTTCGTCACACTGCGATAGCTAGTTTGTTCGAAATAGTTTACTGGCCGCAACACAAGTATTGTTGCGCGTGACATGCTGAGCAACCATGCCATGCAATTTCTTCTTTGTCGCGTTCCTTTGTCTGTTCTTTGTTTCTTGTTCTTCGTTTTAGTCTGATCACTGTATAGTGTATTGCATTTCTGCATGCAAATTGCATTTTCCATCGTTTATTGTGGGTTTCCTGCACTCGAACATTCAATTTACGATCCACTGCGAATCATTCAAGACAAACCCGGCGGCATTGGCTCGTTCCAACCAGAGCCGTCCTGATTCCGAACTACAGCGCCTATCCGTAGCGTCGCACACTCCTAACGGTATTTCCTCGCTGTCCCGCTCCGTCCCAGTCAACCTAACGGCGTGCCGTCCGTTTTCCCGCTGGGCTGTCTGCAATATTCATGTCCCAAACTGGAAAACTGGGCGCAGACTTGCCGGGTTTCCTGGTCGGCGGCCGCCTGGGCGCTCAGTGCTGCGACCGACGACGGTGGTAGCGGCCCACTGGGAGTTTTAGTCTGTCGTTGTCGCTGAGGGTCTCTCAGCGTTCCCTGGTTGGACCGGGAGTGGGTCACCCGGCTCACTCCGATGGTAGCGAGCCGGCGCAAAGCCAGCCCTGCCGACTGGCGTCAGATTTACTGAGAGCCGTCACAATGCCCGGAGTGAGCCGCTCTGCCGCCGCGCTGTATTGTATCCCTTGAGACGGTGGCTCCGTCGGCGCCCTGTTCTCAGGCACAGGGCCGGGCTGGTGTGACCAGGTGTGGCCAGGTGACTTCCAGCGACGCTTTATGTCGCAGACTGGCCGTCGGAGCCGGGCCACAGGCTCCGCTTCCGTCCGTCTACGGCGCCCCTTTGTGGCCGGCCCGTCCACGTGGCTGGCCCCGTCTCGGCCCAGTTTCTCAGTGGCGCAGACAATACAGACCGGCCGTCTGGAGGACGGGCCACTCCGCCCCTCCGCGCGCGCAAAAAATGGACCCCAGTCGCGACAAAAAAAAGCTCGGGCTCGATGCTGCGACGACGGCGGCGGTGGCGGCGGCGGCGGCGGCGGTGGCAGCGGTGGCCTTGGCTGCGAGTGAAAGTGCGGCGGTGCGGTCGTCTTGTGTCACGGCCCGACCGAGTGGTCGGCCGGCCGGAGCAGCCCCAGGCCCCCTGAGGCGCGGCCGAGCGCTACGAGAGCTGCTCGGATCCCTATGCACGCCTCTGGGACCCTCTCATAAGCTGAGGACCATGACTGTGACGTGAGGAGCGTATGGCCCTGCCATGACAGTCTCAGAACTGCGCCGCTACCGACCGCCGCCTCGCCGCCGCATTGCGAAACGCGCCGCCGCCGTCTCTGCGGGTCGCGGTGGAGCGAAGGGGATAGATTGAAGTGGAGTGGAGAGAAGTGGAGAGGACCGGCTGTCGCCGTCAGCCGTGTGTCGTCATCTCCAGGCCGTTCGGCTCCCGTGTCATGCGGCCCGGTCTGACTGGCTTACATAGCGGTCCTAGACGGCTGGATTCCAGACCCACGAGACGGCAGCACAGCAGTTTATGGTAGTCCTTACTATTTATATATTTATATATGTTACAGTTAGTATGCGAAATCCGTTAGTTTGCAACGCAACTAGTTTCGTTGCAAACTACCTGACCGGCCAGGTAGTTTGCAACGAAACTAGTTCCGTTGCAAACTAACTGACCGTCCAGTTAGTTTGCAAACTAACTAGTTAGGATGCAAACTACCTAGTTACTTTGCAACGGAACTAGGTGTGTTGCAACGGAACTAGTTGTAATGCGAAATCGACGAGGCAGTGGCTCTATCTGTCGTTTATAATTCATCTTTTACGTAAATTTTAGCAGCGGTTGTTAAAACAAAGCTGTGTTTTTCTAACGGGTGACACTAGACATACGTGTAGGACGAGTGGTCACATTTATGGATGAAAATTGAAACAGTTTCGACTACATAATGTGACGATCACTGGCGGATCCAGAGGAGGGGCAGTTCCGGGGGACATTTTACGCTTCTTTTTTTTTAGACACCCACTAACACCAGTCACCACCGCCGCCGCACAGAACAGAACTGAACTGTATTGTCCCATATTGTCCCGTGATCCGGGGTAAGCGTGCGATCAAGAATCTGTCTCACCGGCCGACTCCTACTGCGACTTGCCTAGCCAGGTGACCTAGCGGTGCCGGGTCATTCGGTAACAGCCAATGATCAAAGGGCAGGTTGCGTCACAGACTGATCGGTTGTGGAGGTAGGAGCTCGTCAGCGACTCGGTTATGGAATATTCCGAAATCGGCAGCAGAACCTTTACTTTCCGCTTATCCCGCGCCCCACTGGGGTCTGTGTAATGTGCTGTATAACACGCCCTACTGGGGGGGGGGTCATTCGGTAACTCCTTACTCCGAAACTACTAAGCCGATCGTCAAAATTCAAACGGCATCTAATAGCCCCGGAAAAACTGTTGAGTGAAACCAAATTTCATTGACCTCGAGGTCACCGATATCGTCACAGGTCAGGTCAAAGTAAACATTATCGATATTTGGCTTGTTCACCTTTTCGGCTCTGTGACTGCCGTCTTACAAGTCAGATCAGGCTGATTTTTGGTTTACACACTCGTGAACAGATGCTTTAGATGCTCTGAGGGTACCAAACTTGTACTTTGATTTTCAGGTCAGGGTCAGGTCATCATAGGTCACGGAAATCTTATGTCATAAGTCGCTCACATGACCCATGTTTTATGATCCGTTTAGGCCATAGATTTCGAATTCGGTGTCGCCTGTGTCAGTTGAGGCCATTTTCATCTGAATATAGCTGAGGTCAGGTCACTTTCAGGTCAAAAAAGGTCAAATTTTAAAGTTGAAATTTTTCAACAAAAACATGTCTATCGGATGCAGTTTGAGCTCAGGAACACGATGGTGCTGTTTATATTGGTGTACGATGCCAAATTGGTACAGAAAAATTGATTTGAAAATTTAACATTGTGAAATTTTTGCTATACCTAATGCGTATAACTTGGCCATTTTTGAAGATATCTGGCTAAAACTTGCTAGAGTAAGTCATAAGCATGTGTTCTATCATATTTATTCCGTTTTTTTTCGAAAAGTCCAAAAGTTTTTGAAAAAAGATAAAAACAAATTTTAGATTTTAATATGTATAATTTTCAAAGCTAACAAAATTTTGAAAATTTTGAAAATCGAACATGACGTCACTCTGACGTCATTTCCGGCTGACCTATGATAGATACGAAGTTCAAATTTTGACACAAGGTGTCAAATTGATGCAGCCGAAGGTACCTACTGAAAGTTTGGCGGCGATGCGTCAAGCGGTTTAGAAGTTATTGCAGAAAAACGGGAGGGGGGGCTATGAATAGCCCCCCCCCCCAGTGGGGCGCGGGTTATGTCTACACATTTATGGTGATCACTGGCGGTTCCAGAAAGATGGTCTTAAACGTTGCGGGAGACATAATCCCAAAAGTTTTCCAAAAACCTTTCGGATTTTGATTCCAATCCTTTCACACGGCTATGCAATCTAACACAAGTATTTGATTATAAAAGTTGTTCAGTTTTCGTTTAGTTCTCAAAATAAGTAAATATTTGTCGCTTTCGGGCGCTGCGTGGATGGCGGAGCGATTTTGCCCCCCCCCCCCCTCTGGATCCGCCAGTGATCGTAACGTTATGTAGTCGAATCCGGTTAATTCACTGTTTCTATCCTAAATGTGACCACCCGTCTTATGTCTAGTGTCACCCGTCAGAAAAGCACAGCTTTGTTTTAACAACCGTTGCTAAAATTTACATAAAAGTTTAATAACCTACAAATAGAGCCACTGCCTCGTCGATTTCGCATTACAACTAGTTCCGTTGCAACATACCTAGTTCCGTTGCAAAGTAACTAGGTAGTTTGCGTCCTAACTAGTTAGTTTGCAAACTAACTGGACGATCAGTTAGTTTGCAACGGAACTAGTTTCGTTGCAAACTACCTGGCCGGTCAGGTAGTTTGCAACGAAACTAGTTGCGTTGCAAACTAACGGATTTCGCATACTAACTGTAACATATACACTGGTCCTTACCACGTCTACGTCTATCATCACCGCATATGAAGAAATCATTCGTAATAACTGCGAGTGAAATGGGTGCCTTTGCATGCTTATGCTTGGGCGTTATCCCGAAATGGGTATGGAACTGAGGCAGCTCTTATCCGAGCACTCTATTTCACATTTCGCTGAATTGGTTTTGCGTTTGGCCGCCTCAAACACTTCGTTATGCAACATGCATTTAGCATTCCTGGCACATTCGTGATATGTTGGACTTTCGATCCTGCACGATAAATTAATTTGATTACGTGTAACCAGTTTTGCGACAGCTGAATTTACCGGTGACAGTTACTCGAGTGGGCGTAGGTATTTCGTAACGCGCCGCGTGTCGTTTGAATTCTGCAACTCCCCGCGCCGGGCTGGGCGGTTGGTTGGGCCGTGCCTGCGGGCGCTGTGGCGGGGAGCGCGTGCGGCTGGAAAGTGGCAGGTACCGGTCGCTGGTCGGTCCGGTCAGGGCAGCAGTCGCGGCTCGCGCCCTGACCCAGCCACGCGCCGACAACCCTGCCTTCCACCGGGCGGCTATTGGTCACGAGTTCATGCTGTTAGAGACCGGCGCTCATTAGGCCTGTCTGCAGGGTCTCACGTCTGTCTTCGGGCGGCTCATGAGAGGAGAAAACGTGCGCTCAACTATAGCGCGCTAGTTAGTCCAGTTAGACTTATGATGAAACTGTTTGGTAAAGTGACACGAGAAACCACTTTCAGTTGAGATGAGGTCTTTGATGAACATGGCGTCTATCATGGCTGACCAGGGCCTCGGCGTATTAGAGACATTGCTGTGATATTTCCCCGACAATGTTGTTCGCTGGACGTTTGGCCTGCGCCGCTGGGTGCTCCAGAGGGTCTCTCGGGCTGTGGGGAGGTTAGCGCAGTGTGCGCGCGGCGAGCGGCCTCCTCGGCTGATGAAACCTGCCGCGGCAGCGCGGGTCAGCGGTGCAGGCCCGCTATTCAGCCGAGTAAAAGTGTGCGCTGACATCGATAGACGTTGCAAAACTCGGTCGAGAAAGAGAGAGGTTACACTGAGCGGCGACTGGTTTACCGTTTGACAGCAAACGCTGAACTTTATGTGGTACTGCGCGTTAGGTTACACGAGTTTTACCTGTTCAGGTATTGTCTAACCCATGTTTGTAGTTATGAAATGGGAATTGCCTGTAAGCGTGTCGCAATCGCTAAACGCCAGTCGAAATAACGGTGTCCGTGCACAGCGTGTGTGTCAGCGATTGCGTTACCACACTTTTACACCATTCGTAGCCCCGCCATCTACGGCCGCTAGCGCCAACTGCTGGTTGTGCCGCCCGCCGCTGGTGGCAGTACCGTCGCCCGTGCGCCGCATGACGTTTGCTCTCTGTTTCCGGCAGGTGGAGGATCAGATGAAGCTGCTGCAGGCCACCTGGTCAGTTATCATGATCCTGGACCACATCCACCAGCGGCTGCACAACAACCTGCCCGACAGCACCACACTGCCCAACGGCCAGAAGTTCGACCTGCTCACCCTCAGCCTGTTCGGCATGTCCGAGCTGGTGCCGCAGCTCAACGACGTCACCGCCCGGCTGCAGGAGCTCAGCTTCGACGTGTCCGACTACATCTGCCTCAAATTCGTCCTGCTGCTCGACCCCAGTGAGTAGCGTGCCGCCGCCCGGTAGTAGCATGCCGCTATCTACCGCTAGTGTATTTGATATCAGAATGCCTAGCACTTGAAAAGTCTGTAACACTAACTTCAGTTGAATATTGCGTCGAATCTCACGTTTGGTAGGTGTGTATTTCACTATGGCTCACTATGCTATGCATTAAACCACAGTTCTACTGTTATCTATGATTATCTGTTCTACTGTTATCTGTGATTAAACGTATTTTCCCCAGTGATGCCTCTGCCAACGCTCTCCTGTCATCTCACACACACTGACCTTTGCCCCTTCTGCTCTGCGCTGGTACCGCAGACCTACAGACGCTGGGTAACCGGCGGCACGTGCAGCAGGCCCAGGACCAGGTCAAGCAGGCGCACATGGACTACTGCGCCGCTGTCCACCCCGATATTCAGGTGAGAGACTGACGGGAGTGCGGGACGGAACGGGGGAGGGATGCTGGTGGTCGCTCATGTCTTGAAGGGCCTCAAAGCTTTGGTGGTTTTGGTATTGGACTCCGAATGGCCGAGCTGACTCAATGTCGATTTCTTTTCTGACCTCTTCTATGATGTTGGTCATTACCACTGCCATTGGTATGTAGTGGTATCTGCTTTTAGGGAGCGTTAGTGTGCGTCAACTTGCAAATGGTACCCTTTTCTAATGCATTCAGCAGCGTAACTCTTGGCGGATGCTCGCGCTTGCTCCCACCTTTCCACCTTCCCCTGACCGATGTGCTGTGTCTGGCGACCACTAACACCCATCTCTCTCCAGGGCAAGTACCAGCGGCTGATGGCTCTGCTGCCCGAACTGCGGGACCTGGCTCTGCGAGGGGAGGATTATCTGTATCAGAAACACGACCAGAACGATCACAACCGAGCCACCTCCCTCCTCATCGAGATGCTGCATGCGCGCAGACGTGAGTAGGGACGGGGATGCCGGATGGGAGTCTTCTGATGGACTTTTACATGGTTGATGGTCAGCAATCAGATCGCGAGCACACCGGTAGTGCTTTTATTTTGCAACCGTAAGAATGTTATGCAATGCTGGGCTGCTACCTGATAGCAACCAGAAATGAGAAGTAGCGTTACTAATCGGGATTGCATGATTTCGATTTGTATATTTTAAAAAAGTACACAACTAATTTCAGTCATAAATGCCGGATGGCAGTCTAGTTTCTTGAGCCTCGGGGCAGTAGTGTTTTGTCTTGGGGTATTTCTTCGGCACCAGTGCTGACGTATTGTACGGCCCTTGCTGATATTTGTGCTGCTGCTGTTTCAGATTGCGGTCGGCTGCCGGCGCCCTGAGACGGCCTCCCGCGCGCGGACGGAGCGCGGCCCTCTCCGGACCGCCCCACCAGTACAAACGCCGAGGCGGCATCACCCTCGCCCGCGCGCCGGCGGGCGGCCGCCGCCAGCCGCCCCGATCGGACGCTATCATTCTGTGCATACTTCGCCGCTCGCCGCGCGAACGCAACGGTGTGAGTGAGAGTGAACGTCGAGTGATCCGTGGAAACCGAGTGAGGATTGGTGGAGAGAGAACCGGCGCCAGCCGCCGCCAGAGACTGGTCTGGTCGGGCCGGCCGCCACAGTGCAACCGTACTGCCCTGGTCTGTGAGGCCGCTGCCGCCGCCGCCGCCGCCGTTGCTGCCGCTGCCGTCGTATGTATGTGTGCGTGTCCGTCTGTGTGCGCGGCCGGCCGCCCGGCGCGCGCGGCGCCGCCCGTTGTGTGTTGTGTGGTGTGTCGCCGGCAGAGGTTTATTTTTTGGTACTCGGCGCTCGGCGGGCTGCCAGCTGTGGCCGAGAGGCCCGCAGTACCTGACGCACCGTTAATGAAGTCCGTATTTTGCTACTGGAATGGTTTAGTCGGCGTGGCCTGCCGCCCGGTTTTAGTTGAGAAAACCGAGGAGCGGCGGCCGGCTCGCGAGCACCCGGCACCCGTGCCGGTCGGTCTGTATGTCTGTCTGTCTGTCTGTTTGTCTGTCGGCGCGCGTGCTGCCGGCGGCGCGGACCGGCAGGCCGTGTGATGTGAGGGGACGCCGAGCTGTCGGCCGCCCGGGCCGCGCCGGCGTCCCACTCGGACCTCTTTTGTTACCATATTGTTATAAATTATAGAGGGTGCGCGTGTCCGCCGGTGGGAGGTTTGTGTGTGTGTGTGTGTGTGCGTGTGAGGGATGTCTGTGAGGGGCTCTGCAGCGCCGCGTGCCGCCCGCCCGCCGCCGCCCGCCGCCTTCGGTACGAGTGTCGCGCGTGTAGTGGGTAAGTTCGCCGTCCGCCGCGCTGCCTGCGTCGGCCGGCCGGCGCCACAGCCGTCCGGGAGCGGGGCATTACGATACTGCTGCGGCCGCCGCGCTCCTCCTGTCTTTCCCCCGCTCTCGCTCTCCGTCTCCGCGCCTCGCTCCGCCCCCTCCCTCCGGCTCTCCTAGTGGTAGGTCTGTCTCGAAGACGCGCGCGCCCGACCCGCGGCCGGTAGCGCCCGTTTGTGTCGCACTAGTCATGTGGTTATTTTTGCTAGTCATCTCGACTTGTGTTCAGTGGCCGATAGGGCGCGCGCGCGCGCGAGCGCACGGCCGCCGGTATGTGCGCCGATTTTGACAATGTTTTAACATTCCATAGGTGCGTATGGTGGGTGGGTGGGGTACGGCCGGCGGCCTGGGTGCGGTCGCCCCGGCTGCCTATGGCTCGGGCGCGCGGTGGGGTCGGGCGGCCCGCGGTAGCTGCGAGCTCGGGATGGAAGTGACGACCCGGCGCGGCAAAACCTCTCCGTCTCGGTGCGTCTGTCTGTCTGTGTCTCTGCGTGTGTGAGATTGTGTGCGAGTGTTGTGATGGAGTGTTTTATCTGCATAGAGCACATCGGAACGTGATCGAATTTGCTGCCCTGATTGTGAAAGGAGTGTGAGAGGGACTCATGGTGACACGAATAAAGGTACATCACCTACCATCGGAGACGTCTCTGCCTGCCTGCGAGTGTCTGTGGGGGGGGGGGGTGAATAGAGGTAGCGACATTGTTTGAGTAAAGACGAGAGGACACAAGTATGTCTGTTCATTGGCTAGTATCATGAAATTAGCCCTAGATGAAATTAGCGGCATTCTATGTAGTACCTACGTCCTGCAGTTGCGGTTGGGGAAGATGATCAAGAATGCTCGTCTACGGTGTTGAGAGCCAGATAGCTTTAATGGTGGTGTCAAGGCCAAGTGGTGGTGTTACGAAATTCTGTTATATGGCCTTGCGATATTCAGCGCTCGTGATCCTCGAGATTCTGATCTTCCGTGGCGTGAAGGTAAATAAGCATACTCTCCCAAAATTTTACCTGATATGGAAGCACAAGGAAAGCTGCTTTTATGGCGCACGTGTTTCCTAATAATAATTTGCCTTTCTCTGTTTGTGGTCGTGTGAGTTGAGGGGTTTTCGGGTTTATTTTATTTTATTTTAATATTTTCACACAATTTATTACTTTTATTTTTGCTAAGAGGCTAGAGCACTATGGTAAACAGTAACCTACGTAATTTTATACGACCTTGGCAATGGCTTCCAATAAGGCTAGATTAGTTGAAATTCAAGCTTTTTGATAATTCAAATTCTGACGATGACAATACACTCAGAATATGCAACTTGCAAGTAGACTGAAATCAAGAAATTGAAATGCCTGACTGAGACTGAAAAAGCTTTTGCTGTTATACTCAGGGACCAGGGTAGTCAGCTGTTAAATCAATGTTAGCGTATGCAATTAGTATCATTGACGTCATCGGTCATTCTGATGTCATTTGTGGCCAAATTGCCATAGCCCCTGAAAAAATTTGGTCACAATGTGTAAAATAGATGCCTGGAGGGGTCCTGAATGTTTGCTGGTGATATCTCCAGCTGTTAAGGAGATATCTACGAAAAAGTACATGGGCCCGTTCCCACTTCCCCTCCTCTATGGGGCGCAGGCTAAGGATCACAATCATATCAAATTGGATTCAATTGCAGGCTGCAGCCCCATGGCCTCAACGGGCTCAACTTAGTCAAAATCATTGAGAGGAATCAGGAAAGGGGATCCGCAATGCTGCACCAGACCATGATATAGAAAGTGAGCCAAAACACAAAACCATTCCATGCATTCCAGTTCAAGAAAGTTTGCCACCATCCTTACGAGAAATAAATGTATAATATCATCATGGGCTTCGGAAATCCACACGGTGAGGCACACTGGTTATTTGATAGGCTAGTGCCTGGTGGCAGACTGGCCACATTGATTCTTCAAAACATTTTGATTTTGAAAGTGCTTTGCCAGTGCTGCAGTTCTGTAATGAACGATGAACCTCAATGAAGGCTTTTATTCACAACATTGCTGGAAAACAGGGAACCAAGCATTAGGCTCATAAACCATGCAAAGCACATGCAACACCATGCCACAGCCTGCACATGCAACAACATAAATATACAACATTCACCGTCCCTCAAGACTGAGCGTGCCAAAACTACGCTCAGCAACACTAACACAAAGACAAACTCCTCGCCACACCATGTCAAAACGCTCGCCTGTCACGGCTTACACATCTGATAGTCCATTAATCGAACAGGCACCTGCTTCACCCTGGTTGACCTTCGCAGAGGCCGATCCAAATTCGTTACAGTGGTATCAGGACAGTCAGGCGAGATCTCGGGAGGTACATCATGAACATCCGGTGCAGAGACGGACACAGCATCAGACGAGTCGCCACGCTCAGCGGGACACACAGGGTCACAGGGCGAGTCAATAGGAGGCACGTCTGTGTCACTCGATCGATGATCACCCATCTGGCAGTGCTCCCCAGCGCTCTCACCTCCCATGGGCGAGAGATGACGGATAGAGACAGTCGGCTCACGACCACTCGGCAGTCGGACCTTGGCGTACGTGGGAGTAACGTGCAGAAGATCGACCTCATCCACCAGAGGCTCGTACTTGCTGGCGCGGTTGAACCGACGGAGCAGTACCCTGTCTGATGTCACCAGCCAAGAAGGGAGAGCTTGACCATTGATTGACCTTCGAGGATGTTTGAAGAATCGTTCATGAGGCGTCTGGTTCGTGGCTGTGCATAGCAACGAACGAACGCTGTGCAGAGCCCGGGGGAGGACGGTTTCCCAGTTTTTCAAGTCGATGCTGTCAGAGTGACAGGCCATGCACACAGACTTCCAGATGATGCCGTTGTAACGCTCGGTTTGACCGTTGCCTGGGGCGTTGTATGCCGAACAGAAGCTCTGGGCGATGCTGTTCTGTAGGAGAAACTGCTTAAATCGAGAGGACGTGAAGGCGGTGCCCTGATCGGAATGTACAAACTCCGGTGTGCCAAACATAGTGAACAGAGACATCATACACTGTATCGCCGAATCCGCAGACGTATCGGCAGTAGGAAAAGCGAACGGGAAGCGGGAGAATTCATCTACCACGACAAACATGTACGCTCTTTGAGTGTTTGATGGCAGGGGACCCTTGAAGTCAACGCTCAATCGCTCAAACACTCTAGTCGCCTTGACAAGCGTGTTAGAGGTATGGACGAATCGTGGTTTGTGCTGTGCACAGGTTCTACACTGCGTTACGACTCGCCTTACATCATCCACCGAACAAGCCACATTCCGCGACCGGAGGTAGTGCCACAACCGCGTTACACCAGGGTGGCAGAGTTGTCCATGGAGAGATCGGATGAGATCTTCAGTGTCCGTGGTGGTTGCGCCACAGACAGCCCTGGATAGCATGTCGGGAACTGTGTTGAACTTCCCCGGACGATACACGATCTCAAAGCTCATGCACGCCAGCTCGAGACGCCAACGCAGTATCTTGTCGTTCTTGATGCGTCCTTTGCTCGCGCGGTCGAACATGAAGGAGACCGAGCGTTGATCTGTGATGAGCTTGAAGTGGCGTCCAATCAGAAGATGCCGCCACTTTCGAATTGACTCGACTATGGCTGCAGCCTCCTTCTCAACGGATGCCTGTTTGCGTTCTGATGGGTTTAACGTTCGCGAGAAGAAGGCGACCGGCTTGTCGTTCTGAGTAAGAGTGGCTGCGATCGCATTATCAGACGCGTCCGTCTCTACCACAAAGGTAGCGTAGTCGTCAATCGCTGACATGGTAGCAGCACCGATGTCTTCCTTCAACCGCTGGTACGCCGCGACCGCGTCAGGCGACAGGGGAAAGCAGTCGCCGTCGATCAGCGGCCGGAGCTTCTCGGAGAAGGACGACACCCACTTGGAGTAGTGTGAGAGCATGCCTACAGCTCGCTTCAGTGCCTTCGCGTCCTCGGGCACCGGCAGCTCCATCAAGGCTCGAAGTCGCTCTGGATCAGGTCGAATCGTCCGGTTCTCCACCACATGCCCCAGGATCCTGACGGATGTCTTGCCATACTGACTCTTCTCTTGATTGATCGTCAGCGAGAACTTCTTTGCAGCGTCGATGAAGCGCTCCAGGTTCCTGTCATGTTCTTCTCTGGTGCGACCACAGATGGTCACGTCGTCGACGTATGCAAATGTGTCGCGCAGGTTCTCAGCTCGGATGACATCGTCGAGGATCTGCTGAAAACAGGCGACCCCATTAGTGACCCCGAACGGGATACGAAGGAATTCGAAGAGTCTTCCATCAGCTTCGAAAGCTGTGTACTTGCGATCTTCAGGATCGATGGGGATCTGGTGATAGGCACTGGTCAGGTCTATCGTGCTGAAGTAGGAGTATTGAGCGATCTTTTCAACCTGTTCGTTGATTCTTGGCAGCGGGTAAGCATTCAGCTCCGTGAAGCGATTGATGGTCTGGGCGTAGTCCACAACCATCCGACGTTTCCCGCTAGGAGATGCAACCACAAGAACTTGAGCACGCCATGGGCTGGTGCTGGGAGAGATGATGCCTTCCTTTAGGAGACGATCGACCTCACCCTCGATGAACTTCACTTCGGAGGCGCTGTAGCGGCGTGACTTGGCCTGGATAGGGTGACAGTCCTCCGTCAAGTTACCGAACAAGGATGGTGGCGTTACCACTGCGGGAGTCAGACAGCACAGGCTGAGCGAGGATCGAGAGCCACCGAACGTCAGGGACACGCTTTCGTGTGCCTTGAGAAAGTCA
This sequence comes from Amphibalanus amphitrite, assembly GCF_019059575.1. Classification (NCBI taxonomy): domain Eukaryota; kingdom Metazoa; phylum Arthropoda; class Thecostraca; order Balanomorpha; family Balanidae; genus Amphibalanus; species Amphibalanus amphitrite. The sequence goes on from NW_024881990.1 coordinate 131,869, forward strand.
TGACCGAGTAGCACAGGTGCACACAGATCGTCCATGACAGAGAACAGGTAGTCATCATATGATTCATCTTGAACCCGTAGTCTCACCCTACACTGCCCCGCCACCTTGACATGATGCTGTGTGGAGGCCATGCACACAGTACCATGTGCGGGTTCGATGTTCAGGTGAACGTCCTCTGCGACCCGGGTACGGATGAAACTCTGAGAGCTACCAGTGTCGATCAGCGCTTCGAACTCTTGACCATTGATTGTGACACGTGTCATAGCAGACCGTAGACTCGGAATAGAGGTTTCATGCATTGCTGACAGTATCGGCATAGAAGCTGTGGTTTGTCTCCGGTCCTTGGTCGGTTGTGCTCTTCTGGACCATCTCCCCATCTGGCAGACTGAGGCAAAATGCCCCTGCCTACCACAGCTTGAACAGGTAGCATTGCGTGCACGACACTTGTTTCGAGCATGATGTGGACCACCACAGAAGAAGCAGGTACGTTCAACTGCTGCAGTCACTTCCTCTCCTCCTCGAGCGGATGGCACTGTCTCCTCCGCAGAAGAAGGATCAGACTGAGCATGGGCTGTCACTGTCACTGGTGACGAATCACTGCTGTTTCTATGATACATTTCAGATTGCTGCTGGGCCATCTCCAGAGCACGAGCCTGAGAAACAGCTGTTTTCAGATCAAGCTGAAGGTTCTCCAGAAGACGCTGTCGAATAGCACTGGATGACAGGCCATTGATGAAGGCATCACGTATGGCATCCTCCTTTACTTTTTCAGCTGTAGCTGCTTCAAACTTGCATTGAGATGCCAGGAGCCCCAGTTCCTCGAGATAAGTGTCAAGTGATTCCCCAGCCTGCTGTCGCCGAGAAGCGAGCCTGTGGCGAGCATAGACCTCACTGTGGGGTTTCACGAACCTTGCTTCCAGCATCTCGACAGCCTCATCAAAGGTAGTGGCCGCCTTGATCAGCTTATAGCATGCACATGACATGTGAGCCCGAAGAAGCGTGAGCTTGTTGGGATTTAGGGCCGGATCGATGGAGTTGAAGAAATCCCCAAACTTTGTAATCCACATATCCCACTCATCTTCAGCAGATGGCGATTTGGGATCAATGTTGAGTTCTGGGGGCTTGAGATACTTGTCCATCTTGATTTGCCAGAGTCATGCAGCATGCAGGTTATGTTGTGAATAAAATTGTAATGAACGATGAACCTCAATGAAGGCTTTTATTCACAACATTGCTGGAAAACAGGGAACCAAGCATTAGGCTCATAAACCATGCAAAGCACATGCAACACCATGCCACAGCCTGCACATGCAACAACATAAATATACAACAAGTTCACACTTCAGCTTCAGGCTGGCACAATATGACACCATTCATTAGCTCAATGCTTCATTTGTTATGTTGCAGTCATGTCATGGTCCATTTAAGATTTTATGATATTCATCAATTCAATATAAAATTGAAGAGTTCTAGCTATACTATTCAGTGTTCATCAGTATTTGTTTCAGATGGTTATCATCTGACAAGGGTTATGAATATGTTCTAATGCTTATTGTTTTGCAAGGCCAGCATCAATTAAAATGGACATCGCTACAGATGAGGCAATGCCAGAGCAGGGTTTGGTGAGTTTGTGATTAAGTGTTCCATGCCATAGCATTAATTTGCATATTTTTTATACTTATGTACCAATTTTAAACAATTCAAACTTAATAAATTTGCAGCAGCTTGGCAAATTACATGTGGTTTTGTAGTCTTGAGTTTTATGTGTACTTAAAAGTGTTTGGTATGCCTATTTTTTGTTAGTAAATGGCTATGCAATGTCAAGATAACTTTTGAATTGGCCTTGCCACTCTGATGTGATTTGCACTCCTATTCACTGCGCATTAACTATGCCTCATGTGTTACAGGCGAATTCAGGATGGAGCACCTTACCCCATGAAGTTTTGGCACAGGTGGGTGCAAAAAGAACAATTCAGATCACAATTAAGATAAAATATTTGCAATTATATGAATTTGTCTTTCTTTTATAATGTAAAAGTGGACTCACGAAGGGCAAACTTTTATGTAACGAGTATCACTTTATCAAAATTGTTTTCATTTAGAACTACAATGATGTCTGTGATATGTTTTCATGAGTTTTGATTGCAGGCTGGAGTAACCTTAAACTTTCTGGTGTCAGATTGTCTGCAGCTGTGTTTGGGTGGTCTTTCTCTGTCTGTTGGGTCGCTGCTGCAGTGGCTCTGCCCCCCTGACATCTGGTGCCTGTCTGCCTGTCGCTGCAGATATTCAGTTACCTGGATGTGAGCTCGATCGGCCGCTGCGGCCGCGTCTGCCGCGGCTGGACCGAGGCCGTTCACGACATCCTCCTCTGGAAACACAAGTTTGCAGAGGATTTTGGCCTCGATGTCACTGCCTGCAAGCTGCCTAAGCCAACCAAAACTGGTCAGTGGGCACAACGATTACAGCATTTTGCAGATTTTTTGGGAAGGGGACGGTTGGGGACGTGTTAGGGGTCTTCATTCGAATCATTGATAACTTTTCCCATACGACTTACGAGCCTCAACCTATGCAAAAATTTGCTAATGGAACTTTTCTTTAGGAGCCTTTTCTTTTTACGAACATTGTCCCATGCGAACCTTTCTCATCCAAAGATCTTGCACGCAAACCTCTATTTTTACGAACTGAATGTTTACGACCTTCGCCCGGATGCCTTTCCGCGTCATTCCCGGCCGGAGAGTAACTCGCCGGTCGGCCGCCAGGTGGCAGTGTGACGTGGCGCAGCGAGTACCGCCGCGTTGTGGAGACGACACCGTGCTTTCTGACGGACGAGCTGCACGACCACGACCATCAGGTGCTGCACGTGTCCTTCTCACACGACGGACGTCACTTCGCCACCTGCTCCAAAGATGGCCATGTCTTGGTGCGTAACCCGGACAGTCTCGCATATCCTGGTAGCTAACTGAGGAGGAATGATAGGTGAGGCTCAGTTTTAGTTTATTAGCCAAGCATCTTATGGAGCAGAACTTTTAAGAAAGCTGGCAGAGGGCTGGCAAGAAAGATAGCAGCCCCATTTCATGTGGCTTACCATGCTGGTAGCTGACTAGGCGGTGCTACCACATACAAAATCAGGTGGCTAGCAAGGCCGTGTTGCTAGTTGGCTGCTTTCACATAAATGCGTAACCTTCCGGCGGGTATTTAGTATGTGGACGGCCACCTCTGTACGCTATGTCACTGACTCACTTTGGAGGCCAGTGAAACTGACGCCCTCATCCCCTTGTCACAGCTCTGGGACGCAGTGCACCCGGTACGGATCCGACAGTACCGTGACATGCGTATATTCGGCTGGAAGTACACTCAGTTCTCCGAGTTTAACGCCGACGACTCGCTTCTGCTCGTGTCCGGAGTGCATCTAGGAGACCACAGCATCACTGGAGAGATCGCCGTGTTCACTGTGGACGGTAGGTCTCGGACGGGGTGGATAGTGGATATTGATGGTGGTATGCTGCTCGGGGCCGCCGGGCTAGGATAATAAAAGGGTAACCTGTTTGCAGGAATAATACGATTAGCATGACCATGACCCCGCGTTAATATTCATTATTGAACAATAAAGTAGAACATTCTGGTGTCTGAGAATTGAGATTGCGACGGTTATCATCAGCATAGCCTTGACTGTTTGCCGAAGAAGTGATTTTTATGTTATGTGACTCGTATCGTGTTTTCGTGCCTCCCTCCATCCTCAGATGAGTTTGAGCTGCAGTGTCGGATTGAGAACAAGCCGTACGACATTTTCGGCACCTGGTTCAACAGCGATTACGTGGTGTCGGGTCAGCTGCGCTGGCTGAGCCACGGCAGGGTCTCCGAGTCCAAACTGTGGCTCAACAAGGTAAACCGGACGTCTGAACTACGATCGTGCCAGAAATAAGAGATTTTTGTGTCCCCGTAACAATAACATAAACCTAACTGGAATTATTGATCATGCAAGCTATCTGCATTCTTAGATAAAATATATCAGTTCTAGCTTTAATAGTTGCGTGTGATTGGTGCATTTTACATCGCGAATTTTCCCTTTTATAACCTCAGCTCGCTACTATCGTTTGCAGGCGAACCAGGAGATCACCTCTGAGCACATCTCAATCGTGCAGCCCATGTTCCGTTTCTTCAACGGCAACGTGTGCTTCTGCCGGATGCTGCGTATCGCCGAGTTCTCCGTGCAGCCGTCGGTGATCTGGGACGGGGAGGTCGCCGAGCGCGCGCAGACCGGTAACCCGATGTCGCGCGCCGCCGCGCCGCCCGGCCAGCGCTGGGTGGGCCTCGGCTGGCGCGAGGTGGAGCCGGATGGGGAGGCCGGCCAACAGCTGATGGATACGGGAGAGCCGCCGCCGCCCCCGCGGCCCCCGGTCGGCGCAGCAGCGGGCGATGAAGCAAGAATGGTGAGGGGATGGGTTCCATGGGAACGAGTCTACCAATGAGTAGGAAGTAATTCGCAGCTACCGTCATGGTTCCTAGTTGACGTTCATGTGTTCTCGTATTCGCAATCGTTTTATGATGAATTTGTATATTTACTTTTTAATGGTCTGTATATTTAATGTGACCGTTTTCTTTCATTGATTTCAGTCAGGGAAGGAGGAGAAGCAACGAGTGAAATATTTGATCTTCACAACCGGATCGAAAACTTACACACCGCATCAAATTGGTGTGTGCCTTTTCTTGTAAATTCATCAAAGTTCAACATTGGACGTTCAACACACCATGCTCCTTTTTCAACGTCTCGTCATACATTCAATATTGAATTCTGATGTTTTCATCTTGATTTATGGACTTTACTTGCTGCCGTTAAAGACGCAATCTGCTTGCTAACTAATGTATCATTTCACATCACTTTTTAACGTCCCTCTCCCACCCTCATACAGGGTTTAAGCGTCTGGACGGGTTCCGGATCCAGACCCGGATCGCCCCTGGTCCCTCACTGCGTGAGCGTGTCGAGTTCCGTCGCCGAGCCGAGCAGCTACACGAGGAGCTGCGTGCTGCCGGTGTGCCGCCGCCAGAGCCCGACTATAACGACTGGGAGTCGGTGTGTGACCAGTTTGACAGTGTGGATCACGTGATCGACCTGCACGGACACATCATCGGCATGTGTCTCAGTCCGAACCAGAGGTCAGTGTGCCAGCCGGTCGCCGGAACAGTCAGGGATATGTGGATTAACTGGTAGAGCGCTGCATGGTGCGGTATCACTGCTCTGGGTAACTATGCTAGCTTATGTCTCAATCTGAATGAGAAGCCATTAGACGGGCATGGGAAGGTGGCCGGGCGGGGCTGTTTTTTACGGGTGAAGGAGGGGATGAGAGTGTCATTGGTTTGTGGCATGCTATCAGTGTTCTCGGGTCCCCATAATTAGCTCAAGGGCTCGCTGGAGGTTACCTCCTTATCCAGCATTTGACAGGTTTATAACTGCATACAGATTACAGGCTGTACTGTTTCCCTTCACTAACTGTATCCCTAGCTGTTATGTCTCCCATTTGACCTGCGCTGGTGACCTCTGACCTCTGACGTGACCTTTCCTATCACTAGGTACCTGTTTGTCAACACGCGCCCGTGGCCGGAGAACTACGTCATTCGCAACCCGAACGATCCGCCGCCGATTGCACGGGAGATCGACATTCACGTCATCGATGTGGTACGTCGTCAGTCGTCACTAAACTTCAACGATTGGTGATGTATGAAGTTGATGGGGTGGGATGACTGATGTGTGCAGCAGTGCTGATACGGTGTCTGCTATCGATATCTGTGGTGTGTTGCCAGGAAACGTACTTACCATAATCCATAGTCCTGATTGGGTTTCTTATGCGTCAGTTATAAAGAATGCTTTGCTTACGCTATTTTTCTTAACAAAGTTGTGTTTTTCTTTTGTCAGGCGACCAAGAAGCAGATTGGCAAGTCTTACCGTGCTCACCGTGCGTATACATGCAACGAAGGCTGCTTTTTTCTATTCGTGGATGTCACCAAACATTTCGTGGCGAGGTATGTACGTATTGGCAGCCCTGGCAGTGGAGTGGCGCTGGTCTCCGGTCATCCCGCCTCCAGTGGCTCGAGGCTGTATGATGTTAAATGTGCATCGGTGAAAGCACTGTGATTCATTAGTCGGAGAGCGGGGTCAGACTTGTCTGGCGGTCACGGAGAGTAATTAGTAAAAAGGTTTGACGCTGTCACTGGTACTTTTGACGAGGTACTCGTAGACGTTTGGACCGTTTACTTCTAAAATAAGTACTACTTACCTACTTACCGAACAAGTACTACTTATCAAAACAGTACTACTGCTAATTATAACCATTGATCGCTTATTGTTCCCTGACCTTGTACTGTATTCTGTGACTCTTTCCAGCGGCGCCGAGGACAAGCACGCCTACCTGTGGGACCGCCACCACGCCGTTTGTCTGAGCCGCTACCCCCACGCGGACGTGGTGAACGCTGTGGCCTTCAACCCGGCCGACCCGGGAATGATGGTCACCGTCTCGGACGATCGGACTGTGAAGGTCAGCGACCTGGGGCGGGGCTTAGGGAGGAAACAGGCGTTCACTGGCAGGGGTTGGTATGTGTTATGAATGGAAAGCGAAATGATTGGGCTTCTGAGGTACTGGATCTAAATGACTGTAGCTGTTGGACTATAGTCCATGAGTGAACAGCCTGAGAACGGCTAGACCCGTCTCTACGTTTTTTGTTTTGTTTTTTGGAAAGTCTAATGGATTCTTTAAATGGACATCTTCCCCAGTAAGTTCCCTCACTGGGGACGTGATAGTTTGACACCTCTAGCTTTGGGGATGTGGTACCCATTCCCAGGGTATATTGAGTGACCCATTCGCTCCCTGCCTGGGCGGGGGACGTGGCACCTCTGCCATGCTGGGGTGGACTGGAAAATCTCTCCCCTCGTCCAGCGAAATACTGGAAACTACCCGACTCTACCGACCTCTCCGGATGAATAGGACACCGTCTGACTACCCTCCTTGGCCGAACTGGTGGACACTGCCTGATTCTATCCCGCCGTCTTCAGGTCTGGCGTTCTCGGCTCAACTGTGAGCAGAACGGCATAGACACTGCAGACCTGCCTCACTGTATCAAACACCGTACACGACGCACGCGGCCGCGGCGGCGAGCCCACACTACTGCCACCTAGCGGTGAGGTTTTGCACTGCAGCCTACTACCGCCGCCGCCGCGGAGGGCAGGCGCGGTAGTCAGTGCCAGGGCACTAAAGACTCGTCAGTGCCTTGCCGAGTGTTCATCGCATTGGTGCTGCTTCGGAGTGTGCTACTGACTAACTGTTTTCTGTGATATCGTATGGTGGGCCGGGTCGGCCCGCGTGGTATGCCGCTACCGGAGAGTAAGTTAGTTCTGGTGGGCGGTCCACATCAGTAGGCGGATGGTCTCGAAAGTCATCTCCCACTTCCCAGAGTAGCGCGGAGACGCAGTTCGGGAGGTGCTATTTGTGAAGTCCTGTAGGTCTCCGGGAGGAGAGGGTCCGTCAACTCCACCCGTCAGAAGCGACGACTGCCGAGAGCTTATGAGGACGAGGCCGGAACTTTGGTTTGAGCCTGGGTAGGTACTGATGCTGATCATGGGATTGACACTGGGTTAATTCAGCGGCGATTTGGAGCTTAATTCGAGACTGATGTGTCTCGGGAGTCTTGCCCTCCATAGTTGAGACTTGAGACAATAGTAGCCGAGTCGGAACCTCAAAACGAGCCAATATTTGTGGTTCGTCATCGAAGGAATGGTTGTGTAACTTGTTTTGCTTTTACTAGGGTTTTTTAAAGTGTGTTAAGTAGCGAGCTTGTCACTATTCGTAGATTGATGATTGTAGATTCGTATAATCGATTGTGTTATTGCTGGATTGTCATTTAGGGGGTATTAGTTGTGATTGAAAACCAAATGAGAGGTATCTAGCAGACAAATGAACCAGTCTGGCTACACTGGTCGAATTGGACTATAAAGGGTTCTGTCGTCTCCCGTCCACAATTTTTCCAAGTTCACGTAATGAGCGACCTCTTAGGCGCAGTTCTGCGGAGAGCGAGTGCCTTCGGACGGCTCGGCTCGTCTCGACAGTATATTTGGAGCCCAGTGTTCAGGCCACATAGTGGTATATCCCACTTCATTCAACTATTAGCTTTATTCAAACGTCCGCTGTAGCTCTGCTTCTCACTGACAAAAGACATTTTATTTTGTTCGAGTTACAGTCACTCTGTGATTCGTAGTCAGATGTTATTACAGCCACAGTATAAAACTCTTGCACTACATATTGTGGCTTATGATCATACAGCACCGTCATCGCACGTCTCACGACGTCTTTACGGTCGGTCTGTAGTCCAGAGTCACACCACAATTACTTGTGAAGCCACCAAAAAGCTGTGAACGAGACAGATCACAGCACATTGCGGTTGCAGTCGGGTTGCAAGATATGCACGACGCACAGTCAGCTGTCGACACCAGTCAAAGCCGCTTTTGTCTGTTCACTTCCTTTCGTGCGTGGTGTTCGAAACAGAAAACATGTCGCCCCCACCGCCTGTCGCTACCATTGTCCCAACGACAACAAAGCCTACCCTGGTAACAAAACCAGCTCCCAGCGACAACAAAGCCTACCCTGGTAACAAAACCAGCGTATTTCTGATCAAATCTTGTGATATGTCAGTGGGATATACCATTGGCAAAAATAGACCCGAAGGATATCAATTGATCGTAGAATTAGCTGTTTCGCCGGTATATTCGGCCAATAGTCAGTACGATTTGCAGCAGATTTCACAAAATGGGTGACTGATATTTACATCAGTCGTCTCCGTAATAGCTGTGTCTCCAATCTACGTGTGTTGTTCGTTGTCTGTGTGTACTCGCTGGAGCCCGTTTGTTCGGCACTAGCTGTGCAATGGAGCCGGAGGGTGTTAAGACGTGCTGCTTTATTTACAAATGATTCACATATGCCAATGTCGGAGCGCACTCATCGATATATGTACTCGTTGGTAGACGCCTTATGCCGGATTGTTTAGCCGCGTGCTGGGTGGTGCTGTGTAATACAGTCTATTTTATATTTAACCGGTTCGCCGCTCTTTGCCTGGGCTGCTTATCACTTCTCTTGTCGATGTTGACAAATCACATATCGACATTTCCAGATCGACTGATACCCTGTGCTGGCGATTCATCTCGGTACCTACCTTTACCCGCACATCGCACCAAATCACGCATAAGCCACAGACAGTTCAGCCGAAACATCTTTCCATCGTCGTACCTGGCGCACCGAACGGATGGTACTGGTTCGAGAAGCTACTCTATCCGTGACACACTGCACACGCAGAACCATCACATCCAGTCCATCAGCATCATTGTGCGGGGTGCTACGACAATTGTATGACCTACTGTGGACCACAGCGATAATTAGATCAACACAGAAAAGAGCTTGAGGAGTAGCTATCACCACTGGCTTCTCCATGGGGTAGTTCTTAGCTGGTTTCCTCTCGTCTGAGTGGATCCCCTGCTTTCCATCTACCTGTCCTTCCGTCCGTCCGCCTCTCGTATTTTCAGTTCTCACCAAGAGGTGGTACATGCACGTCAGTGGCAGTTTTGGCGGGTCCACCGGAAGGACAGGATGGTCACAGTAGCAGAAACACTGCAACAGACAGCAGAGAGTCGGTGGTCAGCCCGGTACCTGCCAATGCTGTCAGGTGACATCCCCCCCCCCCCCCGTGTGTCAACTCCCACTGGTTACATTTATAAATCACGGGACGCTGCAACCCATGAATGACATCGATGTGTTGCAGTGTCTGGCTTCATAAAGTTCGCTCTATGTTTTGCAGTGTCCTGGCTTCACAAAGTTCTCTACTGGTTATTGCGTTCTGAGGTTGTCCTCCTCTTACGTTCGAGATATTTATGGACTGGGAGCTGATCGTTGCTGACAATCCATTCAGTGGACGGACCAATCGTATGACGGCTACGTGACTGGCTAGGCTACCGATGATTTTATCTCACGTGCTTAGTTACCTAAGAGGGTGACGGCTGCGGCGGCGACGAGCACAGACGTGGTGACGGCCGTCCAGCGCAGGATCTGACGCCACAGCAGCCGCTGTGTGAGCGTGGGGTCCACCAGGCCGTCTGACTCGTTACCAGAGGTCCTGAGAACGGGCGACGGGAATAGACGGGCGTTAGACGAGGGCAGTCATTACAGGACAGGGTGGTTAAGCTGAATACGGGTGAGTGCCAGTGCATGGACAGTCAGGAGGGCCAGAGTGGACAGGAGATGAGGGGATCAATAGAGCTTTATGGCTCTCACGAGTCACAAATGTTTAGGGGAACTTCGTAAAGCGTGGGCGCTACAGAATCGAATAGCAGATACATTATACCTGTCATTGAATAATTCTGTATGCTTCTAACACCGAGGAGTAGTGACTTTCCTGTGGGGTGAGTGACAATTTTCGTCCCTGTCTCTGGCCTTTTCATCGTGTCCTTCGACTGACCTGCTCCGGGGCGCCGTCCAGTTGGGCGACACGGCACAGAAGGCCTCCCGCGGTGGCCGGTCCAGGTCGGGTGACGACGTCCGGATGACGGCCGACGGGCCGCCGCCGTCCGCTCCGTCCGGTTCCAGCTCAAACACGGCAGTGCGCCGGCCGTCCTCGTCATCCGAGGCCGCTCCGCCGGGCTCCAGCCAGGAGGGCAGCACGGGCTCCTCGGAGCGGCGCTCGGCGCCCACAGCGGGCGGGCCCGACCACCGCCGATCGGCCAGCCGAGGTGGTTTGGGAGGCCCTGTGCCGTGCCAGCCGACGGCCGCCGTGACCGGCTGGTGGCCCCGGCGGCCGGGGCTGGTGGGTACCAGCGGCGTGGCCTCCGGCGCGCGGTGTACCGCCGGCCGGGCCCGCGGCGAACGGAGCACGGCAGGAGCGCGGCCCGACGGCGGCCGCTGGCTGACGGTCTCCTCTCGTTCCTCCCCGACCTCAGCCGGCCGATGCTCCTCCTCCCGGCCCGGTGTGGCGCCGCCGCGGTGGACACGCTGTGTGGACATCACCTGAGAGAGTCGCTCCAGCACCTCAGTGGCTGAGGTGGCAGGCCGCGGCCGACCGACCCCGTACCGCTCGTACTCATTCACCGCAGGAGGAGAGGTGGCTTTGATGGGCTCCGGGAATCGCACCGTCTCTATTACAGGGTGGGAGGAGCGATCCACCTGGTCCCAGTTGAAGTCGGCCTCTCGGTCACGTGCCTTGTGTCGTGATCGTGACACCTGCGTGGACCGTGACGTTAGTAAAGAATCAATGACGTCATCAATGGTTTCGACGTTGCCGCTGTCGAATAGCGAGTGTCCAGGCGGCACGGCCGGAGACTGTGCCGCCCGGTCAGAGGGCTCGCTGCGGGCTGACGAGGCTCCGGTGCTGCTACTGGACAGCGGCCGCGGCGCCGAGCGAGGCGTGGCCAGCGAGTCGACCCCGCTGGGCGGTCGCTGTGCCGCCTCGTCGCCAGGTGTCGGTTCGAAGCCCGTCTCCTGGCTGCTGCCGCGCGTGTTGATCCGCGGGCGGTACGGGTAGGCGTCGTCCTCGAACTGCGAGTCCGTGCTCTCGCCTGATAGCGGACGGGGCCGCGACGCCTGAACCTCCTCCCAGCGCTCCAGCAGGCTCTTGCGGCGCGGCGGCGGCGGCTTGTCGCCGCGCCGGTTGTCGGGGCTGGGCGACTGCTGGTACTTGGTGGCGTGCCAGCCGCTGCGGTCTGTGGAGCGGGCCGAGTCGCCGTTTGACATGTTCTCGTCGCTGCCGTTGGCCGACGGCAGGTCGAGCAGCACGGCGCTGCGCTCTGTCAGCAGGAGAGCCTGCTCGGAGCGGCTGAGCGGCCGGTCGCTCCCGCCCTCCGCTCCGCCCCGAGCCCCGTCCTCGGGCGACTGACCCGCGCGGACGCCGGCCTTGCTCGAGTGAAGCCGCCGAATGGACGTGCGCCGAAGATTACTGGCGACCCTCGCAGCCGCCATCGGAGACGGCGTCCTGCTCACGTAGGGCTCTTCCTTTTTGGTTGCCGAAAGCTGGGAGTACTTCGCCAAGAACTGGTCAATGGTCATTTCCCCGGATAGATCGCTTGCTGTTAGTTTGCTCGAACGCTTTTCGATAGGAGGAAATGAGTTGTTTCTAGACATTTTTGCTTCTGGGATTGCACGTATCTCAGTGATTGTTCATATTCATGCGCATAGCGGATCTTTTACGGATATCTGACTGACCACGGCACATCTTATGATGTATAATTAGTTCGAACGTTATTGTGTGCTTCATAAGTAAATTTCCTTAGATATATTCTTGTGAATGAGTCGATGATCCATGTTGTTGATATTTTATCCAAACGAGTCGTGTTGCCGCGCCATATCTGTCAGATAATTCGAAAACCGGTTTGCCTTTATTTTGGAAGTTTTCTCGCTCGTGCTTTTCATTCAGTTGCTCTCCATTACTAAATTTCCCCCGTTCTTCTCTCATGTGTTTCGTACCAAAGTGTGCACACTATTGGCTATGTCATTATCTCACGTCATATACAAAGCAGAGCGTAACTTGTAAGTAGGTATATTGAAACGAACAAGAATATCGGTACTCGCAGTCTTGCAATTACATCTTTTGTATGTCGAGAACAACATAATGACAGATGCATAAAAATTCCATAAATAAATTTCGTTACGGGGCGATAGGCATGACCGACCAGCAATAACATAAATCTATGTAAATATATCAACCAATCCGCCATTGGAGAGTCACGATATGTTTTTCCTTGATTGGGAAACGCAGTGGAAGCCTTGCTGGGCCACTGCATCCGCATTCCGCATTAAAACAAAAGTGCAACTCTATTTGCATGCATAGCCGACCCCCGGGCCATCCGCTCGTCAATATATGGCACATCCTAAAACGAATTTATCAGTTCTGTCAATCTGAGATGTAAACTTATCCTAGCACAAAAATATTTTGCATGCATAATTTTTAACCAGGTATATTATAGCATTGCATAATGACAGATCGTATCGTATCACCATAACTGTGCGACATCGCGTTTAAGTGAGGCTCGTGGTACTATTCAGAAAAAAAAACGCGTTTTAAGAGCTGCACAATGCCTCTAACTTAGCTGTGCCCGATCCATACAATATTGCCATGGGCGGGCAAGAACTCATAAAGCTAGCACTATCTGCCAAAACTCGTTCACACAAATGTACTTGACGTCACTGACGCTCTTATGGTTTGCACAACCTTGATTGTGGGGTGTGTTGATAGAGAAATAAATGTGTAAACTAGCGCTTATCGGTCTATGGGGGGGGGGGGTGCCGGTGAAGACAGTCGGGATGAGTTGTCTAGAGGTAAAAACGACATGTCCTATTCCCCCACAAAGTACTGTTCGAAGTGATTTACGAATACCGATTTATCATTCGGTAGGCCACGAGAGACGGGAGGCCGATCAACAGCCAACGGTGACAACGAGAGATGGAGGTAAAGGGAGCTGGGAAACATTACAGAAGTTAACATAAGATAACGCTAGTTATATGATTGTTAAAGGTAACGTACGCTCACGCACTATCAGCTGACGGCACGACGACGCGCATGCGTTGTGCGCGGCGCTATCCGCCAGTCGTCGCTCGCCCCCCGAGAGCGACGGACGTGACAGCTACACGGGTGATTCACAGATCAGTCTATAGTCGATACCGATGGGCAGAGACGTTTCCTTTCTTCCTCACTGGCTGACACGATGCATGACTCTCCAACACTACGACGTTGAACGGTTCTTCCTTCCCCCTCAATGGTCGTTGTGGCGCGAGCTGTGGCCATCCGTGTCTGGCATGGGCAGCGGGCGCGGTCCCTCCTCGGGCAGCGCCATTCGGACGCTCCGTCCGCCCGGCCGGCGGTTCCTCTTCAGTTCCTCGCGTCCATCGGCGCCGTACCAGATGGCGCGCAGCAGTCGCACCAGGCCCAGCTCCGAGTGGGCGAATACGTCACTCTGCCGACACACACGGGATGAGGAGTTGGTGGGTGGGTGTGCCTGGGGTTCAATAAGGGTACAAACGGTGTGTTGAACACACGGGATGGGTTCAGTGGAGGTGTGTGCCTGGGGTTCAATAAGGGTGCAAACGGTGTACACGGGGGCTGGTGTAAATTTGAAGCAGCTTAGGTGTTCCGCGTCATCGGATCGACGATTTCCGTTAAAAAGAAAACAAAATCAAGTTCAGACAGTACCTTAGCAATATTGTTTTAACCTGGAATAAGGTTGATGCAATGAGTGAACAAATACATCGGCAAATAAATGTCTATCATCTGTTTTAGATTAGAATGCATTGAAGCTCTAAACATTCTTAGAGTGAACTCTTCCCGAAGACGGTTCCCCAGTAGTTTCTGTCTGGATCTTGCTGTCAGTGGTCATTGGACTCGATAATCTGATCTAAAAATACGACTGCCGACTACGCCCCCAAGCAGTGTCGGTCCCTCCCCTCCCCCTCCCTTCCTTCCCTCCGCGTACTTACGACCCACTGTCCGGCCGGCGTCTGCGCCAGAGAGCTGATGAGCCTGGCGATGGCGCCGTCACCCCTCTCGATGTAGTCCCGCACCATCTTGACCAGCGACATCAGGCTGCTCTCCAGACCGGTCACCTGTCGACAGAGTGACACACGTGTCAGAGACGTGTCAGTACCGATGTCAGAGCTGTGTCAAAGCTGACATCAGTTCTGTCAGTGGTCGGTGTCGGTGTCAGTGTTGCTAGAACAGAACCATGTCATGTTCGGTTTCAATGAGAGTGTCAGCTTCAGTACTGTGTCAGGACCGGTGGCGTTAGCTGTTCTATCATAGACGGATCGATCCCGGACCATGCGTCTCTGCAGAGACGAGCAACAGACCATCTCCAGGTTATGTCATGACATAACCTGGAGATGGTCTGTTGCTCGTTTTGACGCATTATGCTTGGGCAAGTGCGTGTTCCGGCTAGTCAGACGGCGGAAAGGGACAAGTTTTCTTCACTGACGACTGACGCATGCAAGTATCTAAAAGTTGCTGGTTTTCGGAGGTGGAAAACCAGCAATAGTACCAACGTGTGTCATACCGGGTGTCACATACACTTCTGTAACGTTCGGAATGCTGTATTGACATATTTACACCGGTGCATTTATCCGGCAATATGACAATGTGCTCATACGAACGAGAAAGACAACGCATTGAACGCTCCTATAAACAATATAAACCACAACCACACACCACAACCTTCTTAGATGTTGGGCTCACACAACCTACGTAGATACTTGTGTCACAACGTTCACGGTAAAGCGAGCTGTGCATTTGGGAATCACTTAAGGTCAAGTTCTAAGCTTCGCTTGGTGTTTCCTCACTACTGCTGAAATAACAATCTGTCTCACTCCCTGAGATTAAATACGCTTCAACGCGAGTTGACTAGAGTTTCGACACTGATACACAGACCCTCATTTATACGATCACTTCATTCGCTGCACAGCGCGATCGCGTACCTATCAATAATCATACATCCTATTGTCGAACGTTCAAACCATCGCAGGGCAGCGGGGCACCGCATTGGGCCCTCCCTATAACGGATGTCCTGTCCTAACCTCCCGCTCTCACTGTCAATGTCCATGATACTCTGGCGGCGCGCCGTACAGGGACATATGCAGTGCGACCACCGCTAGTACCCAGCCGGCCAGCGGCAGCCACAGACACAGGGTGCACGAGCCGAGCGCCAGCTGACTTACTTTGAAGCAGATGTAGTACGCGTACTCGGTGGCAGCGATGACCAGGCCGAGCCAGGCGTAGAAACAGTAGGCGGCCGTGTCGCTGGTCCACTGGACCCAGTCGGAGACCTCGTGTAACACGGCCAGAATGTTACCGATGTTCCAGTTCACCACCTGGCGGAGACATAACGAACTAGTGATACATTTTCTCGCCACATTGTGCACGGTCGGTAATGAGTAGGTTTTCGCAGAAAAGTGGACGGTAGAGGAGCTTTTGTCGTATTACCTATTTATTCAATGGATGCGAGGACAAGAAACATTGCACACTATCGTGTAACTGATCCACCGAAATTCAAGGAGCCAGTCGTACCATCTGGCTGATAATTAGGGGCCTTAGACATGGCAAAGCTATGCTTTGAATACGATGCACCTTTATTTTCACCTTTTGGAAAAAAGTTGATACGTTCCTTTACAGCTTTTCATATAGGTTTACGGTTGGAAACTTTTTAGTATTTCTTATGTCCCATGACAAATTCTTCATGGTTTTCTATACCACGGAAGCTTTGCTTAAATTCAAGTTTCGTGTGCGTATCTGCGGATTCCATATTCAGGACTTCGGCTTAATTTCGGAAATTTTGATAAGCCGTTTTATCTCATGTCAGCAAGACGTTGATTAGAAATTTTCGTTTCATGCATTGCATCACGTCTGTATTTCGCGTCGAATTTCCAATGCAGAATTCATCAGTCGCCAGTCATACACATCACAAACTCTTTCGTACCACTCACCAGCCCGGTCAGAACATCTAACACTCACCACACACTCCGGTATAAATAACAACCGCACAGTCGTCCTTCCTGGTCACATCACCGCCATTCAGTTAACACGTACCGCCCACGTGACCCGCGAGGGGACGGCGAAAGCGTGCTGCAGAGTCTCCGAGGGATGAGAGACGAACTGCAGCGGTAGGTAGATGTACGTCATCAGCAGCAGCGTCACCCACTGGCCCAGCAGACTCTTGGTGTCAAAATCTGACGGCACGGCATGTCAGTATGCGTTAGTGGGTGCTGACAAACGACGAACTGCAAAATGACCTTGTAGTCGGCGCGCCCTTAAGCCCCAACAAACGACGAACTGTAACGAAGCCACACAATTCGCTTAGTTATCTATTTCTGGACTCAATGGGGGAGGAACCCCCATCCTTTGGTTGCTACGTGGTGGAGGAAGTTTTGAACTCGTTTGCAAGCTGCTTTTCCCCGCGGTGTCGGTCCGCGTCTCCGTGTCGTGCGGTACAGTCTACCTTCAGGCGCTCACTACTAGTGACATCTATCGGCAGGAATACAAACTCACTCAAGCAGCCGTGCGGGTCTCTTGTCAACGTAACTTGTTCAAAACACGAGCATTTGGCAGTAATACGAATAAAAGTTATCAAAGTATAGTTGAGATGTACAGGATAAGCTACTTAGTCTTCTGACTTCTGACAGTCTCTGTGGCGACAAAACAAACACTTTTGACGGTGTTCCGATAGCGGCCGTGGGGGAACGGAACACGGTAAGCTCTGGAGGCCTCTCGTATGGAGGTGGATCACATAAATCTCGGGCTGCCTTACAGAAAGGGTGAAAACTCACTAACCTCTGGCAGCTTCCCTGAGAGGCGGGAACACGCTGACATACTGCTGAGCAGCCCACTGAAGAACACCGCGTGCCGAGGCCAGACACAGACTCAGCGGCAGAAAGAGAGCCGTCACCAGCAGCTCCCCGTCCAAAGACATGGGCTGGAATGGATTAGAACGGGAATTAGGGACGATGCAACTCGTGTCGTTTGGAAGTCAGCGACTCTGCCTAGTGCCTAAACAGCGACGAAAATGCCGGAGACGTCATTTTTAATCACCTTACCTGTTAATTGGAAATACGTATAATAATTTATTTAGTATGCGACTTCACTTCACTTACAATAATTTTTGCTGTGACATCCGTGTTAAAATAAAGCATTCGTGAAAGAGCCCGGCCACCGAGCAGCACGGCATCATCAAGTGTCTAGGTCGGCACCATTACTCACATCAGCCTTGTCTTTGAGTCGCGGTACAGCCCGCTCCAGAAGACGAACGCCCTTGATGCTGAAGTGATCGCCGATCTTGAGTGGTGTGCGCGCGAACGGGGATCGTGCCACGGGCAGCACGATTAGCCGGCAGTAGAGACCGAGTAGCGTCTCAGCGAACGAGAGAACCAGACGACCCGAGTCGCTCCGCTTCTGTGGGTGGGAGAGGAGGGGTCAGTTGGTGGGAGCCGTCTGATCGTCCAAGCAGTAATCATCCTTGCTTTGTGGGGTACATCTTTCGTACTTTTTGTAGTACAGGGTGACACAAAAAAAGCGGTCATCACCAAAATTCGAATAACTTCGGAAGTTTTATTCAGATCATCACCAAACTTCGGCCACTTAAAGGTAGTGTGCCAGCTTTCTTGGACCGTATGGAGTTAATGGCCCAGATAAGGAGAACCGGATTTTTAGAACTTATCCATACCTTCAAAACTCATGGAAACGTCTTAAATTCTTCAAATTTTGAGTACCCCAGTGCGAAATTCGCCCCGACGGGTTGTCGGTCGTACCCCAACCACATTTCACACCACTATGAACAATAAATGCACACACTGAAATCGCTATTACCGATATGCTCATCCAATCAAGTTTCGATAAACCCGTTCATCATCATCTCCTGCGGTTTCGAACACGCCTGTTAGGTGGCTTCTGATGCTCGTCGAGGTCGGAATTTCCAAATACGCGTGGTGCGTCGGGCCGCGCGCTCTGACTTCGGCCAAGAAAAATGCGTCAGCTGATCATTGTCATTTCTGCCACTTGCGTGTGGTGAAATGGGGTCATAACTTATAAGACGGCTTTTTCATATAAATTATTTTACATAAAATCATATTTCAAACCATAAATAATGTTCGACAGCCAAATAAAAGAAACAATACCAATACGGGCTTACAGTTTAAGGCTCGACATTGTGTTGTCTACGATTAGACAGCTGATAACTCATTCCCGTACGTCGTATGGTCGTAACACTATAATGACCTTTGCTTATTGTCACAAGTGCGCCGCATTCGCGATTGTTGCCCGACGCCTGTTTGCAGGTGAGCCCACTACAGTTGTTATACATATCTAAAAACCGAAAAACTTTTAGGCGAAAAAGGCACTATTCCAGGCCCATTTTTGATTTTTTTTGCGATATTAGGTAAAAACAGAACCTTCTTATCCTGGGAAAAATAAAATGGGAAATCTTTCAAAGGTGGCACACTACCTTTAAGGTCACACCTATGTAGCAGACATCCACCAAGTTTCAAGTCTTCACTACGAATACTTTTAGTACAGTGTGTGTTTTACGGACGCTCCACAATGTGCTCCAGGTGAGCGCCCCGGCGCTGCAGGGCGTAGGCACACCTGCATCCGGCGGGCAAAGTTGCCGATAACCCGATAAGAATAACGTTTCAGGGGTAGCACATCCCCTGAGCACTGTCTCCAGAGGCCATTGCACTCTGTAAAGTGCACAGCCATCGGGTTATCGACAACTTTGCCCGCCGGATGCAAGTGTGCCTACGCCCTGCAGCGCCGTGGCGCTCACCTGGAGGACATTGTGGAGCGTCAGTAAAACACACACTGTACTAAAAGTATTCGTAGTGAAGACTTGAAACTTGGTGGATGTATGCTACATAGGTGTGACCTTAAGTGGCCGAAGTTTGGTGATGATCTGAATAAAACTTCCAAAGTTATTCGAAATTTGATGATGACCGTTTTTTTTTTGTGTCACCCTGTATGTTGCAGCTTGCAAACCGCGCTGTGATTTACGCTCACAATACTTTTATGTCAGTTCCTCTCGTCATTTATGCGTAACCTTGACCACAGTAGCTCAACGGTGAAACGTCCAGGATTGTGATAGACAATATCCCTTTTCGCTAATAGGTACATGAGCAAAGATGTGCACTGTAAACGGATCGGCAGCCGCCACTCATTGCAAAATCTGTGTACAATGCGCAATCACTTTGTTCATTTATCTGCGATAAATCAATCTCGTTTCTATGCGCACTTATAGTGCTATGATGGTATGTGGTTACTGGGTGCTGGTGACATCCCTCGGATCGGTGGGTGGTATCCCGCTGCTGACGTATGATCGCTACGGAGCTCGTTTACGCTATCGCTCGCCAGAATATAAACAGTCCGACCATCGTCTGGGTGACTCAGCAGATGCGCGCGGGTGTAACGTCTAGGTCAGCTTCCGCTTCACAGTGTGATGACAAAGGCCACCTTGCTGGAGCGGTCGGAGGGGACATGGTACTGTGAACCTTGTCCCATGATCGGCTGTCACACTGGTCACGAAGGTGGCACGAGCAGACGAGGTGGCGATTGGTGGACGGACAGGGTTCACGTGATTTAACACTGACTTAACATGTGTGCGTATAGACGCCAGCCGCCAGGTCAGGACTAATGCCGTGACAGACACGGGCATGACGAGCACGCGTGACCAGTGTAATGTAGGTGCTCCTGGACCGGACAAGCATGCACTTTGTGAACTGTGTCTGAACTGTGATGCGACAATATTCGGGAATCTCCAGGTGAAACGGCATACCTATGGATCCATCATTTGGTCATGTTTAGTCTGTTTAGAACATCATCATGATACCATAAGTGTTATATTAATTTGAATGGCTCACATAATTTGATTAACATTGTTTTCTTTTGTTGCAAATTACGGTATGGTAACACTACATCAATATTTCAAGCGACTCCAAGTCTGCTCCGTAGTTCACATCAGCCGATATGGGATGATACTGTGCCGCATCACACATCTGCCCTCCGGGTAGCCTACATCTCACACATGCCAGACTGGGCGACAACTCCTGCACTCGGCGTTACGCGAACAACTTCCTGATTGACTGTATTTTGGGCGTTTGATTGGCTATTTATAGATGTTTATTTTTGTTTTGTTTTTAAAAATGTTGCATTCGTCTGGCCTTTTTACGGAGAGGGGGTGGGGGAGAGCGAAGCTGCAGGCGCAGCAGCGCAACATGCTAATCAATGCAACTGCTATCGGTTGACTCGAAGCTGCTTTGATCACCCGAAACTACAATTTGCTGCGGAAGGGCAAAATAGGAATAAAGAGCGCGGCACGGCTCAGGCGGCAACGCGTTTGATCTTGTGATTGTTTCTGTAAAAAAAGCTTTGTCGCCTGTCGGGCATTGCATTCTGAGGATGCATTGGTGAACATATTACTCATTCGCGAGAAAGAAACGTATTTCAGTCAGCGAACGAAATCAATATCAAACCTTTGAGCACACATGTTGATGTTACACACCAGTAAAACGCCTTTTGGGCGAAGAACGAGCGAGCGAGATAGTGAGCCCTGCACGTGCAGAAGGGCGAGAGGGTACTTCCAACGGGCTTGTGCAAAGCACCCTTCTAACCGGTCGCTAGCGGTGTACCAAATTTGAACGCAATCGGCCCAGCCGTTCCTGAGATCTGGAAGCGGCATTCTGCACGTGCGCACGTGCAAACGGGGTCCAAAATGACTTCTGCACGGCACCCTACTAACCGGTCCCCAACCGCGTACCAAATTTGAGCGCAATCGGCCCAGCCGTTCTCGAGATCTGGAAACGCCCCCTGCACGTGCGCACGTGCAGTAGCACCCTAACCGCAACACATGGGAATGCATTGCCTGGTGGGTGCCTACCTGTATGCCAAGTTTCAGCGAAATCGCCCCAGTAATTGCCGAGTTACTGAAATGGGAACAAATTTGGCACCTCTTATTGTTGTATTTTGCACGTGCAGTGGGGGTCACTCACATAGATGAAGAGTATCCGACCTTTGGTAGAAGGGATGCAGCTATCCTATAAAAATGACCGCAAGACAATCGCTCAAGCCGCTGCTGAGATATGGGCCTCTCAAAATCATTATTTTTGCAAAACTGCTTGAACACCCTTGACTTTTCACGTGGCACGTGCCACGGCGGTCACTGAGATGTATCAAAAGTAGTCAATTACGGGGTAGAAGGGATGGGGCTACCCAGCAAAAAAGACCGCAGGCCATTCCGTCCAGCGGTTGCTGAGATATAAGCCTCTCAAAAGCGTTACAGGCCGGGCCGGGCCGGGCCGGGCCGCTCATACTGAGATTTTTCCGTTATATTGAAAAGACTTCGCTTCGCTCGCTGCGCTCGCTCGCTCGTAATCAAGAAAACATCGTCGAGAGTGATAACCCTCTTTGGCGAAGCCCCTTGACAATTCGTCCCGTTAAAGGAAAAGGGCCACCTTCGTGAAATATGAAGATATCGTTGTTTTTCATTTTGACATTATTATTTTTCATTTTCTTTTTAAAACTGGTGCCAGAAGTGCACAATTCGCGAAAAAGTATTTAAAACTATTTAACATATTGGTACTATGTTGATACTCTCTACGGCACCTACTGTATGATGGCATGATGGCATAGCCATGACGTCACACTCAAGCCAATCAGCGTTCAGAAGACAGACTCGTCGGATTGTGTCAGATAAGCTGATTGGTTAAAGCTGAGCTGGTTGGAGCTGATTGGTAAAAAACCAAAGCCTCGCCGCGGGTGGCTGTATTGTCGGATAAGAACGCATTCCTCGGATAAGGACGCAGTCACGCATTCCTGGCGTATTTTCTTTTAAAATTGCCGATAACTACGAATGGAGGCCGAAATCGGCCGTAAGGAGGTAGACAGGTAGGTTTCCGGACACGGGCTACAAGATGGCTATCTCAGTTTCAATTCCCATGTTAAAGGTGGCCCTTTTCCTTTAATGGGCTATGTGCTGCCTCATAGACCACTATATATCATAGATAGATATATAGTGATATAGTGGTCTATGGCTGCCTGTATCGGTTCCTTTATTGGTTTCCTTTGTTGTAGTGCCGGTTATGCTTGGCCTTGTGCCAGAGCCACTGAACGTATCATCACCTACGACTGCCGTATGCTCCAGTGGTGTCATGCAAAATTTAGTAATAGCCCTGTGCGCAAACACGATTTGAAGCTAGTCACAAACACTCATGTAACGAATTGGTCATTCCGGTCATTGTAACTTTTTGCTGCTCCATAGAATTTTGAAATGATTATTCAAGTCAAGCTTTGTGAAAGGCATGAAACTATTGTTATCAGGTCGTGTCAGGACAGTTGGTATGCAGAAGTCTGGAAGTCATAATGCGTAGCTGGACGCTTGGTTCCCTAGATCTGGTCTAGCGTTGGCTGATAAAGGAGAGCGCCTTGATCCATGAAATTGGCACTGAATTTCCTCAACACTCTGGTTTTGGCTATCTCGCTGGCCGGGTAGAGACGGCGGCGAAGATGTTCAGCAGTGGGGTCATGAAAAAGTCGAGACCGAATGGTTGAAAGGATGGTCAACATAATTGTCATCCTGCTCGCACTGTGCATCTGTAAATCAGGGTGGGAGGGATGGCGACGAATGGACATCGCAAGCGGTACATTTTCTTATAAAAGAGGGTCGATAAAGATAACTGTTGAAATAGATGACAGTCACGTATATGACAACTGGCACACTCCAAACCAATGATGTCGAAATAGAGCTTTCCACTGGGTTAGCTTCTAACGGCTCGTGCAATCATGTTGAAATCTTTACCTCGTTTGGGTAACGCATCATACGAGCTAATTTTCGAAGTTTGCGTTGCGACTTGCGAGACTGCTTGACTGATTATGCTGTGCAGCTACCGCGCGCTGCATACGTTTTCTTTATACAGGTATGCCAGATAGGCACAGACGCGATGACTACCCAATGGGATCCCATGCATGATGCATATATGGCAAAAAGTTACATTGACAAAGTACGCATAGTTATTGATAACGCACACAAACTTGTGGCTCGACGCGGAAGTGATTTTGACATGCGTAATGCGTTCACTTTCGGTAAAACATCCGCTTTGCGTCATCATAACGCACTATAACATCATGAGCGGCGATTTGCGGCATACCGTAAGCGGTTCAGCCAACGATCCGTGGCTTTGGCAAGTCATTGACAAATAACTTTTTGATATGCATAGCATAAAGCTGTGCGAATAAATGTAAGTCACAAACCCAGAAACACTAATCATTATTCGTCCTGCGTTGGATATAGCTTACGCATATCTTATTGCAAAACTTGCAGATTCTTTTTATATGCCCGTTATGCTTTGAGAAGCATATATGTATTACCTACGATTTCAAGATGATGACTTACCTAAGTGCATCTATGGTAATTGCAAAGCAGCAGGGAACATGGGAAATAAAATACATAATACTGTCATATCTGCAATGGCCATCGATTGTTCCCACTTTCACTTTCACAACTTTTCAACAATAAACGAATCAAATCATACGGCGTTTTCAACATCACGCAATAACTGAACTGTCCCGATGGCACACTACTTCCCCGCCAGCACCAGGTACCGCGTCTGACCTTGAGTGAGGTGTAGTAGTCGCCCAGCTCGGTGGACGTGTTGTAGACGAGTGGCCAGCTGGTCACCGTGTCCACCGTCTGGTAGCGGCGAGCCTCCTTCATGATCTCAGTGGTCACCGGCGGTGTCTGGAGACCGCCCCCTGGCGGCTGCTGCAGCGGCTGTCTCCGCGCCATCGTGGTAACTGGGGGGACCGGGCAGGTCACCGTGAGGCAGGTGATGACCGCGGTCTTTTGAAAATGACATGGCACAGCAAAAAGTCATTGGACACAGTAAGCACAAAAGGGCGCTGGGCAGGACAATGGGCAGAACGCAGAATAGGTCACTTGATGGTGAGCACGACCCAGCTGAAGTGCGCACAGGTAAAGATGTTTTATGGACATTGGACAATCTTTGCAAAAGCACGACATCGCAACAATCACTACAGTCCTCATGATGTCACGAAATACGATTCAATAAGTGATTTGCGGTCTTTATATTTAATACAGACGACGATGTCGGTTTGATATATCGTTATCATTTGATGAGCACGGCTCGTCTACTTCAACCTATGTCGCCCGACTATAATGAATCAATCAGGGACTCTTCTAGTAAATATCGGGCGAGGCTCATACTGTTTCAGCTTTTTGCCTTTTTTCTCAACTATATTATTTCGCTCCCAGCTACCGATGAACCTCCGATATAGTTTAACATAGAAAACACTCTAGCGTTAGTCTTTTAGAAATGTGTTTATCTCATCGTATGGTATTGATTGCAATTTGCATACCGGAGTTCTTTATTACAGGCTTCCCTCCGAGCACTAGACTTTGATATCAATAAAACGTCTCGATAGCGTAGAAATAGCGCGAAATGCGTGAAACTCCTGCTCCGTAGCCAGCACCAGCATACGCTCTAGGCACACACAAGAGCTGTGTTCGCTAATTCCTTTCTATACCCAGTCTATTGAGCTCGAGGCAGAGCTCAGTGACCGGACTCACCGTTCTTTCAGCAGAGGCACGAAAACCCTCAGAGCTGGCGGTCGGTCCTCCGTCCACAGCACACCACCCCTCACGCACGGAGTCCGGATCAGGAGTGCGCTGCCGACCGCACGCGCTAAGTAGCCAGTGGCCGGCACGTTTGTTTACGTTAATTCGGTACTGGCATGGGCGGAGCCAGGATCGCCGTAGGGAGGGTCAGTTACATCAGAGATAGAGTTGGATGGGAAGAGCATCTCTTAAGTCTCTAGAGATGCCTGAAATACTTCACAAGAAAGTAATGGATGCATCCTTGCAATGAAAAACATGCATGAATATGCATAAAATGCGAAATTAATACAAGCGAGGTAGGAAAGGCGTTAGAG
The DNA here is from genome assembly GCF_019059575.1 of Amphibalanus amphitrite. Lineage (NCBI taxonomy): Eukaryota > Metazoa > Arthropoda > Thecostraca > Balanomorpha > Balanidae > Amphibalanus > Amphibalanus amphitrite. The sequence continues at coordinate 157,360 of NW_024881990.1, forward strand.
CGGTATCAGTGCTCGTGGTCTGGTATTGTCCAGGCTCAGTTTATTCCATCTTAAAATCTGACTTGTCCGTTTGACGTGAATCACGCAGTGACTCACGCCCCGCGACGCCTGGAATACCGCGGGTGGGGGACTCGGTTCCCCGCGCTGGAGTGTGGGTCAGGTCAGGGGTCAGCCGACTTAGCCCCGGTGATTAGGGGCCTCTTTTGCCACTCCCGATTATCTATATAAAAAAATAAGAATGCTAGAAATACGAAGAAAACAATCGAAGACTCCCAATAAGTTCTTCCAGATTAATCAATAGCATTTTTCAATCAGGTCAATGTTGTGGTCGCTGAAAATCATAAAGGGAAGAATTTTGCCATCAAATTTTTCCAATGCTGACATTTTTCAGACCGGAGCATAACTCTTAAGCCAAAAGTGCTAATTGTATTGGTGTTAGTCATAGGTCATGTGATAGGTACTCCGGCGCACGAGCGCAATATTTACAGCAAACCGTGACTAAAATGAACATGTTGTGTCGCTCGTTCTCTGATTCTAACGGCTGTGTTTCGCATGGCGGCAACTGACAATACCCGGACAGCAGCACCAATAAGGCCATAATGACCTGTGTTGTTTGTCAGCAGTTTTTACGCCGTACGTATAAGGTACCTAAGTATCTCACCGTGAGCAGCTTTTAATCGGTAGCAGCTGCCCGCAAGCTGTGCTTACCGTTTGTGAACGGCCTCAAGGCCCTAGACCAGCGTGCCTCTGTTCGATCACTGCACGAAAGAGAATACGGTCAAGGTATGGCTGAAAGGGAGGCTCTAGGTGCAGTGGCGGAGACAGGAACGGACGGGGGGTGCTGCTAGAACGAGTCTTTTTTGTTTTCTATCTTTGCGATATCTATCTCTTTTTATAAAACTAGTTAGAGTAAATAAATATCGTGCCTTTTCCACATTGATAGGAACGAATACGGTAATAAATTTGAGAGGGACTACCCAACTACCCGCTCCCCATGGAACGGTGGCTGCCTCCGCCTATGACCTGGCGTTTCATCATGTAGCCCGAGGCGTGCCAGTGACCTGGGTCGCTCGTCCCGGCCCGCGCCGACCCCGGCCGGGTCAGAGCGTGTCGGGAGGTCGTGGGGCGTGCGGGGCTGTCCACGGGGACTCGGCATCTTTTCCAGCTCTCCTCGTCAGCTCAGTAGCTGGACGAGAACAACATCGGCTACTGGACTGCACCGCAGCCGAGCTGCGCTGACTGCAGCAACACTGGAGCGGCAGTGGGATATCATGGCCTCGAACGTCCACTATGTGCTGTGCGTGTATGGCAGCGTCCTTCTGCTGCTGCGCCAGGCGATCATCATGGACTTCCTGACTGTGCAGGATCCATACCTGGGGACTGACACCCTGCTGAAGCTGCTGAAAGAGTTCATAGAGTCCTTCATCCACGGCCTGCTGCTGATGGGACTGCTCCGTGACCGTCGCTGGCGCTTCATGGTGACGCTGTGGCTGTACGTGGCGCTCTGGCTGGAACTGATCCACATAGTGACTGGCATCGTCATGGAGCTGCTGTCCAGGGACGTTTTGGAGACGCAGGCAGTGGCGGTCGCCATGATCGGGAGTCTATGGCTTCTGGTCTACTCCTACGTGCACTGGGACCAGGAGGACCGCGACCGGACCCGCAGAGGAAGAGGATCGGCTCGCGGCGGACGCGCTCAGCTCAACGGGCAGACCGAGCCGACTCCTGAGCTGTACCTGCTGGTGCCCTCCCACACCGACCCACCACTCCGCTACGCGCCCTTCTGGGAGACCGACCTGGTCACCTGGCGCTGGATCGCCCGCTTCGGCAACGCCTTCGTCAACCTCATCTCTCCGCAGGACCCGGAAGCGGTGGCAGAGGACAGGCCCCGTGGCTAACCGTCAGACGGCGAGCAGCGACGGAGGGGCTTCTGCGGAGGCTCCAGCCGCGAGGAGGGAGGGATGGCGGAGGAGCGGAGTGGAGCGGAGGAGCGACTGGGGTGGCGCGCCCCGAGCGGCGGAGGTGAAGAGCGAGGAGCCTCTTGAGGAGGATAGCTGGTTCGGTCTGAAAGGAAGATGGTGAGCTAGATGAGGTGGTGGGGCGTGCACTGGAGCATGACAGATACCTGCAGTGAGCGGTCTGCCAATGCACAAACTGTGGGTTTCAATCTCATACTTTTTATTCTGAGGTGGTGGGATAACTGCTGACTGTTGTGGTAGTAGAACATACCTTCGTGCGACTTTCTACCAGATCGCACAAGTTCCGGTCTTTCATCGTGACATCACCGGCCGGAAGCTGGCGTGATGCGTTGCCTGTGCTTTGTGCGTTGAGGCGGCCGATTTTAGATTTAAGGACTGGTGCTCGCCGTGCCCGTTTTACACAATTCATCTGGAGTGCTTCTTCGGTATATGCTCGTTTTTAATACCATTTGCATCCAACCTTTCACATAAATTTGAGTCCCCTGCATTTTAAAGCTTTTTTTGTGCTCGTGTCAGTAACTTTTCAAACCGTGTCTATTCAAAGTCTAAAAGCTTACGTCAATTACGCTTATTGTATGGCAAAGAACGGGTGCCGCGAGTGCCAACATTTCCTTTTAGTTTACTAACCACCCTTACCTGTAGTGTACCCAACTAGGATCTTTGTGTGCTATATTTTTCTGGTATGAGGGATTGTGTGACCCGTGTTCCTTTGACGCGATTTTTTTAATAAAAATCATAACATCCACCGCTGTTTGGAGCGATTATGTAGTGCGGTTTTGTGTTGATAACGTGTCTGGGTTTAATGTTACTGGGTTTAATATGACTGGATTTTACGTGACTGGGTTGAAAGGCGGCTGGTGGAAAGGCATGACTGGTTGAAGCGTGGCTGGGTATAAGAATAACGTGGCTGCATTGCATAAAAGGTTTCATAAAGGTGAATAGCTGGCTGGGTAATAAAACTAGTGACACGCAAAGCAGCTTATCCATGTCTTCCGTCTATTCAAACCTTAATTCGTCTGGAGCAGGAGCATGACATTGGGATTTGGGTTGGTAAAAACGGAATGCTTACTGCTTAGAGTGGTCAACGAGTGTAGGATTTACCAAAGAACGGATATATAGGGCGTTTATAAGCAGAATGCAGCGTCTATTCCGATTCCGAAGCTCGAGTCTGTAGAATTACTGAGACTCCGTCTCCGACCCCGAATCATTCGCTTATCAAACGGTCGAATCCGATCAACTTCGACTCAGACTCTGATTCTTCTCTCTACAGCGTCTTTTTACATATATTTCATGCTATTACATTTACACAATATCGCGTCGTGTAGCATCGCTTCAAAAATATGTATTTCGCTCACTGCATGTCCAATCCTGATATGTGTAACTGCTCAGTTCGATCGACGAAGTGACCCGTTATTGTGATAAGGGGCAAATTGTATACCACAAAACAAAGCCACACATTAAACGACCATTTCCCGATCAATCTAGCATCAGCGATATGCACATTTCGCTGACGCTCAAATCCCGCTCTCATCGACACGTGACCTTCTCTCCCGATCACGTGACACTCCCCCTCTCCTCCAGTCTCCGGCACGTGACCCGTCCGCCCGTGCGGATCGCTCATCTAACACGTGGCAGTGTGCCGGTGGTCGCTGTTCCGTTTACCACGTCACCCTTCGCTGAGGCAGCGGCCTGCTGTCAGCACGGTGATGTAGCTGACAGTCTTTCGTGGGTTCCGGGAGATGCTAAATGAAGACAGCATAAGAAACGGTTTACTTGGGTTGAAGTTCTGCTTTTTTAATGTTCCCCTAAAGTTAAATTATTTAAAATGAAACCTCTGAAGAAGGTAATCAATGATCGTGCTTCAACTTTGTTTCAATTTTAACCATCAACTTCAACTTTGACCGTTATCGTCATCGGTGACTAGTTTGATTATAACATTATCAATGAACGGTACAGTGACATGTTTGACATTTTAATACGACACTCTGTCCGTTCAGATGGCTCTTCGTTTTCCCTGGACCCTGCTGATGAACGGTGGCTGTTGCTAGCAGATTTCCAAAGACCTCTTCAGTCACCCCTTGATAAGGCTAACGAACTATGATAATACTGAAGGCACAAATAATGCTTAGAATTCACAGTGCAGCACTGTACAACCGCAGGATTGCATGCGATTATTGCGAAGCAAAATTAATTGCACTAAATGGCTGTTCATCTAGCATAAGGAGACGGAATAATTAAGTGATATCATATTAGATTTGTCAATAAATTTTGTGTATGGGCAACAATAATGAGAATGGCATGACATCTGGTCTGTTGGTTATGTTCAAAGCCATTGGTGGTTTGAACCTAACCAACAGTGGCTTGAAGGAGAGAAAACACTTCGCCGCCTCACAAAAAGAGCATTCAGCACCTGCATGCGTCATTTAGGTACTGGGGCCTCGTCCTTTTACTTCTTTTTTACAGTGCGCACACAGTTATTTAAAATTTCAGTGAACATCTCACCAATAATTCCCCCTCCCCCCAGCCCCCACATTTTAACTTGGGAAAGACTCTTAACACATATACTAGCTGTTTTCACGACGGCCATCTGGTACACATTTGGTGCACATTTGGTGCAGATTATGTGCAGATTTGGTCAAATTAGGTTCATTGTGTCTCTTAGTAGCTGTCAGCTAGGGTTGCACTAATTGCTTATATGCCTGTTTTGTCATATTACCTTTCATAGAGTATCATCGAGTAAAACACTGAAATAAATCCATGAAATAAAGATAATTTGATGTAAAAGAGATTAGCTGCAGATTTGGTCAAATTAGGTGCACTCGCCGGATAGCCCGTCGTGAAAACGGCAACTATATATACCTGCATAGTGTGCAGCGTGTATAACTGGTTTTGCAAATTTTCTCGATCTAACCTCCGACTGGATAAGCTCCGACCAGCGAACACTAACCTCTGCCCTCTGAATTCTCACTCGGACGTGAGAGATGTCCTGTGACCCCTGACCGACCCGTGGCGGCTCTGTGCCATCCGGGACTCGGCACGTGACTCGATGACTCAGTGGTCCTCTGCTGTGGAAGACGAGCTGACTCAGGAGCGACTCTGACGCGCTATCAGCAGCTCGGTGCTCCTCTAAAGTCGGTGCCGACGTGACTGGTCACGCACCCTCAGACGCGCCGCCAGGCCGGCTGTCACTCTCGGGCCGCTGTGAAGGTGTCCTATGTCCCCAGCCCAGATACAGACGCTGCACCGAGCCAGCACGAGGGGTATGACCGCAGGAGCCAAAGGTTACTCAGCACTGTGAGCGTCATTCGACGAAGGCTGAGGAAGCAGCTCGGTTCACCGAGCGTGGAGCTGGGACGAGTGTTAGTGAAGAAGCGCCTGTGGTCGCGCGTGGGTGGCCTGCTGACACGTTTAGGCCACCCGTCCGTGTGAGTTAAAAGTCACCACTGATCGATCTCCAAACTCACCAATCAAACACCCCGGTCCCGGTAATTGAGCCCCAATTATCGCCGGAACTCTGGCGTATCGGCCGGGCGCAGTTCCGTGCTGGTCCCGCCGACGGGGTCGGGAGTTCCGGACGAACAGAGAGGAGCGGCCGGCGGGAAGGTCAGGTGGGCGAACCGTGTGTGGAGGTCAGACACTGACCTCGGGGTCAGCCGTGGGGCGGAGATGGCCTCCGTGCTCCCTCATTACTATCGGCGCGGTGTATCTCGGACCGATCTAATGCGCCCCCGCGGCGCTCCCAGTGACGCAGCTATGTAGGTGCGGGGGGGGAGGGGGCAGGCAGCTTCACTGGCACTGATACAAACCGACTGAATAGCACATCTCGACAAACGGCTCCGGTGTTCGGTGACCTGCGGCCGAGAGCAGAGCCTCTCATATTGTTTAGTTTGACCCGCCACGGGTCAAACTAAAGCTAGATCGTCGTATCGAGGACGTCATAGTGGTGCAGTAAGCAGTTTAATGGTCAGCCCTTGATTGGCTTACATTAACTAAACACAGGGATGATAGCACACTCAATGGCAGCCTGAGAAATATCTGGTCGGGGAGACCGGAGGAAAAATCTGTTTGACAGAGTTCCGTGGACACTTTATGCCTAAAAGATAAAAGAAAGGAAGGTAATAATAAAGTAAGATAAGACAGTATAATTGTTTTAATTTCAACAGTCGCTTTCGAGATGCATTTAATTAATAGCGAGATATAACAACAATTTCTAAGAGGAAAGCATCACTGTTTTAACCAGGCAAGCTTATTTGCATGCCATTGTTGTCTGGAAAATTCTAACTCGATGTGTGACAATTTACTCATTCTCTTTAATGAAGCCAAAACTATTTAACCGTCTCCTATCCTTTTCTACCCCCGATATAAAAAGCTTCATTTACCAATAAGCTCCTAACACTGACCAGTTCGACCACCTGACCTCTGGTGAACGGACGGCCATCCTCTGGCCTTTCAAAGACCACGCACAGACCTTAAAGTACCAGCCACAGACCGTTCAGACGGTCAACCAGTAGCCTCCAATCCTTCACATAGTCCATAGCCGTCCTGGCCATACCACGTTAGGTGTTATCCGCCCGAGAGACACGCCACAGTACTGAGATTGATGTGTATTCTCGACAGATGACAGTAATGAAGCCGCCACACGCGGCGCACATGTATGATCGGAGCCTCATCTCGGCAGAGGGGTCGTTCGTCCAACAGGTTCAGTGGTAGCCACAGGTGTTTAGACAGTGGGAGCCTTGGGGATGGCGTCACCCTCGGCGCGGTAGCCGTTCTCGTCGGCGGTCCAGGTGATGGTCACGGTCTGGCCCTCGGGTGTCTCGTAGCTGTACGAGCCCTGCATGACGGTGCCGAACTCCTCGCCGATCTGCTTCAGCTGGCCCTGAACGTCAGCCTGCGGGGGAGAGGGAGTGTCAGCACTGCAGAAGAGACGGCCGGTGGTCCGGGAAAAGGGTGACTGCGGCAGAAAATACATCCGATGCAAGCATTGAAGGATTTTCCGTCTGACGCCGAGAGTGGCGGAGATAAGCTATGCACGGTTGAAATGAAAAACATTCCGACTTTGTTTGATAGCATGAGCGAACTCCGATCGCAAACACGCCGATCGTAGCCGGACGGCACGAAGAGCCATGGTGTGCGCTGTGTGTTTGCGCGTGACGTGACTGCCATCGTGTCTGTCTGCCCACCTGGATCTTGTTGGCCGTCTCGTACTGGTACTGGAACGAGCCGTCCTCATTGCTTGTGCTGTCCATGCGCAGGATGGCGATGGGCTCCTTCTCGAGGTTATCCAGCTTCTCGGCGGCGGCCACCGCGACCAGGGCGAAGACGAGCAGCTGTGGAGGTCAGGTCGGGTCAGTCACAGACAGTAGGTACAGTCAGCGGCCACTGCGACCAGGGCGAAGACGAGCAGCTGAGGAGGTCAGGTCAGGTCAGTTACAGACAGCTACAGACAAGCGGTGGCCACTGCGACCAGGGCGAAGACGAACAGCTGAGGAGGTCAGGTCGGGTCAATTACATGCAGTTAGAGACAGACAGCGGCCACCGCGACCAGGGCGAAGACGAACAGCTGAGGAGGTCAGGTCGGGTCAATTACATGCAGTTAGAGACAGACAGCGGCCACCGCGACCAGGGCGAAGACGAGCAGCTGAGGAGGTCAGGTAAGTCACGACCAGTTACAGTTATGGTCGTAGCCAGAGTTGAAGTCACTGTCTTTTTTCTTAACTCGTATTGGTATCCTTGTGACTTTTGTAATTACACAGGAAGAAATCAAATAAAAACGTACTAAGATAAAGAGCAAAATGCACGAAGTGTTGTCGGGGAGTTGGAGAAGTTGTGTTAGATTGTTTAAATGTTTTTGGTATAACAAAGCAATGTGACGTACTGTGGGGGCCAAAAAGCAAACGCTGGTTACGAAAGTGACTGCTATTGTTAAACAAATCACGAGCGCGACCTTCCATCCTACCCGTGCTGTCATTAAACTGGCTCTCGGCTCGGAGAAGCTAACAGTGCGGGGTGTTTTGTCATCCCGTTCGACCTTCTCAGGCATCTGTTGTTTACTCTCCGTCACGGTCAAGTCGTCTGCAGCTGTAACTAGCAATCACGGCTCGATAATAGTGGGAGAGAATGGTAACGCAAGGGCGCGTCTGCTTTTTTGTGACAGAAGCTCAGGGGTTCCGTTCTTTGTTTCGTGAGCTATGTGCAAGTGATGTGCTCACTGTACAGCCGTACAAATAGGACGATCCAGGTGCATTTCAGTCGACTATTTTAATTCGATTTACTCCTAGGGGAGCGGGCGACACGCTGGAAACCGGTAAGGCTCGTGAGCCCACTGCATGATTACCACTTTGTTTATTGTTACGACTTACGATTGCTATGATAAGAATTTAGAATCTATCGCTGTCTTATTCTGAAATGTTTATGTAACATTGGATTGCTGATTAAATTTGTAATCTGGTACGAAAAATGTTGCAAGAGGGTATATTCCTAAAGGCTTTAACCAAGCCTTAGACGCCAGAGGCGTTACAAATGTTTGTATGTATTGAGTCTTCTTGAAATTGCTTTGTTCACTAATTTGCTGTTCGAGCAAATAGTTGCGCAAAAGCAAGTCTTATATGCCTTTTATAATTGACATTTGGAGTAGCGAGGCTAATTTCCGATTATTGGAAAGCCGAAGCCAAAATAAATTTCGAGCAAACGAATATAAAAATGATGAAAGAGAGCGAGCTTTGAGCGTAAGAAATTAAGGAAAAAATATTTTTCAACAAATAAAGAGCATTTGGTACATTGTCGATGATTTGCAAATAAGAAAACACATTACACTTCAATACCAAATACCAAATGAGTATTGGTTTGGTTTGGTATCAATACCAATTCTGTATACAGTTGCCAGTTGATATCCGATTGACGGGGGATAGTCTGACTGCTGTAAGTGAGAGACTGTAGCTGTTGCCATGAACCAACAGAAATCCTTAGAAGGCGGCTGGAGAAGAGCACTCACCAGCTTCATGGCGATGTGATGTGGGGCGCTGGGGCAGCTTCACAGGTGACTGTGCCATCTGCCCGGCTGGCGCACCTTTTATACGGCAGCCCGAGGACGGACAAGGCCGCCACATCTTCAGCCGGCGGCGACACGGAGAGGTGGGCCGACAGAAACAGACGACGGGCGCCGAGAGACCGGACACAGACAGACAGACAGACAGACGGCGGGCGCCGAGAGACAGGACACAGACTGACAGACTGACAAACAGACACAGACACACGGACAAACAGACGGACAGACAAACCAGACAGACGGCGGGCTCCGAGAGACCGGACAGATAGGTAGGTATACGGCGCACAGGACACAGACGGACAGACCGGACAGACTTACCAGACAGATGGCGGGTGCCCCGACACCGACAGACGACGATATGGGCCGACATAGTCGGAATGTGGGCGCAGGGACAGGTGGGCCCGGCAAACAACCGGACAGTCGGGCTCGCGACAAACAGACGATGGGCGCCTCGACACAGACGGCGGGCGCCCCTGATCAGACAGACGGCGGGCGCCCCTGATCAGACAGACGGCGGGCGCCCCCGATCAGACGGCGGGCGCCCCTCTCAGACAGACGGCATGGACGCCGGTGACATCTGAACTCTGGACGCCCTAAAATCCTGGATCACAGCACATCACATGGACAGACGGCAGGCTCCCCGACCAGACAACGACGGACGCCCTGGTCCGACACAGTTAGGCAGCATGGGCGTCACGGCATACAGACGCCCCGGACCATACCGGGCAGACTGGCGTGGAGCATCGGGACAGGATGACAGGACCAGATCCGTCTGGCGTCAGACAGGCCCAAGATTAGTTTACCTTATTTTAATTTAGTTTTATTGGTCGGCCCTTCGGACAGCATGAGTTACCTAATTATTGTGATCAGTAACACTCTGGAAGACATACCTATTACCTACTAAACAATTTTTTCATACCTACCTATAAAGCCAACACTGATTTGGTATGTCAAACTACATAGTTCTCCTTACCTTACGTTTAACGATCACGTTCTTTCACAAGTTACGAGTTGAAATATTTATGGAAAGAAACAACGTGGTTGCAAACTTGCATGGTAGGTATGCCTTACCCACCTACCATCTCACAGATCGTTAGGTATACGGCTTGCATGACAAGTCGAGCTGCCTAGCCAACTCATCCCCAGCCTGCCCTGAATATAATTAAATGCTAGTCGAGGGAGCTGTCCTCGCCTAATGTAGTCTGGGATCTGGCGGATCCGGCTGGAGTGGCTTGTCCATGTCATCATTGACCATGGACGTGTATAATGTAGATGACCACTCAACGATCGCCTCATGGGCACCTCCACCCACTCTGCACCAAGGCCGCACCAAAGGTGCATCTTGGCACACCGATGCAGGTGGGATTCCACACCCAGAACGACATCGTCTGATGTATTATTCATCATGCTGAAGCGCCGAACACTATCATTCCCGGAGAGCCTGCTGTGATAAGTGAAACGAATGTCTGTCATCATATCAACGAGCAAAGAAACGGGCGTACTTGCCGCTGTACCAGCAAAACATGCCGCGGCTGGATCCGACTGGCGCAGTTTCTGTATGCCGTTCATGTAGACACGTTTAGAGGGCGAGGACGCGTCTCCGTGGTCCTCGCTGTCGGTCAGCAGAGCCACTAGCGACTGGTCACATTAATCAGCTGAGAGGTCAGGTCGGGGCCGCCCGCTGACTGCCCCCTCCTCCTCCGCCCCCCCCCTTCCTCCGCCCCACTGTCCGCAGTGGTCACCTGTTCAGGGACGGGACAGACCCTGAGGCGGTCTGCCTGGCATCCGACCAGCAGTTAATCGAGTGACTGTTCGTTTACGAAAGTTGGTGCCATGTGCCCGAAAGAAGTCATTTCTGGTGTTTCACCTGCCATGGAATCTAATAGTATGCAGTGAAAAATGTCAATTCACGATATGACGAATGACGATGCATAAAATATGAAACAATCGTGATCAAGAAGCTTCGTTTCAGTCCATTTAAAGCGACCGCGCGCTAGTACAACACGAAAAAACATATAAGTTTATTTTCAGCCGCTTTGATAGCCTCTCTATATACCACTCTAACAAAGGCATCGCTTAGGGGATTTTCCGTCTGGGACTCTGAACCAGTAGCAATCTATAACATACATGATGTCGGCGTAACTGGTAAAACGTGAAGAGCACGCACGAAAAGGAGGGATTCAGTGGCCGTCCACAGCAGCCTTTCAGAGGAAGGTCGCGACTTGTGATATATGCTACGTCAGCTGCATCATGCTAGTGAATAGTAACCAGTGACTCAGTGATGACTGCGACCTTGACCGGAGAGGTGTGACAGACTACGTACAGACAGACATTGGGGGATGGTTAGAACTGTGAGAGGGGGTGAGAAAGAGAGATAGAAAGAGAGAGAAAGAAAGAGGGAGAGAAAGAGAGAGAGAGAGAGAGATAATGAAAGAAAGAGGGAGAAAGGGAGAGGACGAGAGAGAGGAGACAGATAGGGAGAGAGAGAGGGGGAGGGAGGGAGTCAGCACGTCCAGGCTATCGGACCACAGGCAGCCTATCTCACATATCCCTCGTCTCCCTGACAACCTGGTGCCGTTTGGCCGCACATTTGCATGTTGAACAATACATGAATTGTGCATGGCGCCGCCAGAACAGGCTGACCCATACACAGCTGGCTGTGTGCCACGGTGGGTGATGCAATAATACCGACAGCATGTGGTGCCTATCGAATACCTACAATGAACGGGCTACTGTTGAATACTGCTGCTTAGCATACGAAAGTGACGTAAAGGCTATGGAACGTATCGATGAACAAATGAGATCAATAAAAGCCGTTTTCATCGGGCAAATGCATCAAACTTGACCTGAAGTTTGTGTATTAACCCTCGCCGGACTTATTGGTCTTCTACATACGCGCCAGACGAGGGGGGGGTACGACCCCCGACTCGCCGTTTCGCCCCTGGTGGAGCTAGCGCGTCGCGGAAAAAAGAGCGTGTGCGCTGTTACGAGACACAGAGATTGATACCTGATTTTAACCCGCGCCGGGCCGGGGGGGTGTTTGAACACCCCCCCTGCGGTTTTTCGCAGATATTTCAAAAACGGCGGCGCGGAGCGCCGCCGTTTTTGGCACACCTGTTCGTGCATCTTTTCCGCACATGTTGTGAAAATTTCAGACCCAGGTCACCTTAGGTCAGGTCACCAGGTCACGCCAAGTGACCTCACCTCAGAAAAAATAAGAATGCTCGTCATAGCTACACCGATTGATCGATTGCCTTGAAACTTTCAGCGATTGATTAGAGCAACAATATCTTTAAAATGTTTATCTCGGAATTTTGATATCGGTGACCTAAGGTCAGGTCAATTTTGCGACCTCTCCATTATAAGTCAATGGGAGAAAATTGAAAAGCGTCTGTTTTGCACGGCGCTATTCTAGACAAACATCGAGATGTAGGTAAAATGGACACACTGAACCGGAAAATGGCAACAATGACCCCTCGTTATGTCCCCGAGGTCATCTCAGGTCACGAACAGAATCTAACAGTTTTTCGCTAATAACTTCTGATAGAGACGTGCTAGAGCGCTGAAAACGCCTTAGATGTGTTCGGCTCGACGTTGCAGATCGACTGATATGCAACATGACCTTTTCCGGTCAGGTCATGACCTTGACCTGAGGTCAAATTTTCAAGTTGACCTTTCAAGGTCAAATTATAGTTCATTCGACGCGTCTCGACGAGAGGAACACGATGGTGGCAAAAGTAATGTCGTGGCTCTTTTGAATCAAAAGTTATTGCCGAAAAAACGTTTTTCGTAAAAACGGCTATTTTTGGAGTTTTTGCCCTATGGAGGCTAAACCGTTGACCTGAGGTCAAATCTGAGAAGATTACTCAGAAAGGTCTGTAAAAGGGCTATCGAATGCGCTTTTCCGCGGCGCTGTAGCTCTATCGGTTCCCGAGATAGCCGTTGGCAGTTTCCAAAATGTTGAAATAGTAGACATTTGACCTTTGGTGACCTCTGGTGACCTGACCTTTGACCTGACCCAAAAAATGACCGAAGTGTTTTCGTCCTTATTTTGGACGTTCTTTCGATTGCCGCTTACCGCGTGTCGCTACGTGGCCCAGGAGCCGAGTTAGAAGGGGGAGTGTTCAGACAACCCCCCCCCCCCCGGCCCGGCGCGGAATCTCAGAGCCTCGGCCCGGCGCGGGTTAAGGTTCTAGGTCAACCGGTGAAATCTCAGGTCAGGTCAAGTGCCCCAGGGTACGGTTCCGTTTTGGGCGAATAACTTCGCAAAAAACGGCCGCAGAGCCGCGATTTTAGCAGCATCGTGTTCGCCTCGTTCAGGCGCGTCGAATAATATACTTTTTATTTGGATGAGGTCAACTTAGGGTGTTGACCTCAGGTCACGGTCAGGTCAGCACCCCCAGGTCACGAAATTGGTCGAAGTAGGTCATGTTGCATATCATTCGATTCAGCAGGTCTTCCTGAGTCCATTGGTGGCTTTCGCGACTCGCTAGCTCAATTTGATTGGGAGTTATTGACGAAAAACTAATATGACCCTAATGACGTCATAAATGACGTCACGCAAGGTCAACATTGCAAAAGTGACAAATCTAACCTTTCCAGGAGTGCACCAAATCACGACTCTGTGTGCTTGAGATATGTAGTTGGAGGTCGTTCCCGGCGCCAGAATAGCAGTTTTTATTTCCCCATTGAATTATAATGGTGAGGTCACGAAAATGACCTGACCTCATATGACCTCTACGAAAAATCCGAGATATACACGTTGTGAGACTCGTAATAGATATTAGATCCTGTAATTTAAATTTTCATGTGTGAAAGCTCCTCTGGCAGTGAGGGCGTTGCGAAGTTGCGACATCTGAAGACCGTGCAGAGGTTCACTTATGAGTGACGTCATAGGTCAGTGACCTGGCCTGATCCGAAAATGCGGTTTGTGTCAAAAGATCCGGCTTGAATCAAAGGTCACGTATGCCAAGTTTCAGCTTTCTGTCGCCATGTGTTCGGAGCTATCGCGAAAAACCCTATGGGGGGGGGGGGGGGCGGCACCTTCCCCCTCGGCCGGATAGGCTTAAATCTTTTTTCCAACAAATATGCTATCATGAATTTATTTCACGGTTTAATCGAAAATAATGACTGATGATTAAAAAGCAGGCATATAGGGGAGAGTGGGGTAATTTGGCCGCTTTTTTTAGAAAACGATGTAACTTAAAATTGACGACCCATTTCTGCATTTTCTCAACGCTGGCAGGTGTCGCATTCATTTTACTTTACTGGACAGTGAACTTGAAATGATAGAGTAATTACTTATATTGAAATTGTGACGTATTACAAAGGTCTGCAAGGCGGCCAAATTACCCCACTAGCAGGGTTATTTGGCCGGGGGTGTGGGGCAATTTGGCCGGTGTTAGTTTGCGGTCAGGATTTTCTGTTATATTGCGAGTCAGCTTCAGATTCAGCAATGACGTGTGTCCTATGACGCATTTACCACATTTTGGAGGTTGACTCAGTGGTCACAGGGGTCAAAATAGCCAAATTAGCGGCTCTAGATGCGAAGACAGTTTTTTACGAATAACTTTTGAAGTAATCAAGCTAGGCCAAAACTTCGAGTACCATCGTAATTCTCTCGTCATTCCGCATCAAAACATATATGTGTTGACCTCGAGAAGTCAAGGTCAAAGGTTGACCTCAGGTCACGTTACCTCAGGTCGCTTGACCTCAAGGTCACATGATTTCAAGGTCATCATGCATATCATTCGATGCGCCTTGGCGAGCTGAACAGAATGAGACCATTTGTGCGGCTGTACCATTTTTATGTAAGGATTCATTAGCAAAAAACGTTTGGTAACCTTTGATGACGTCACATGCTCTTACAGTTGACCAATCGGAAGTAAGGCATCAAAGTAGTCAAAGTTGGTCATGAATTATGTCATTTATGGTACAATTGACCATGAAAACTCGGCCGTCCCAGCATAGTGACCATGAGCGCACCGGCCAAGTTGCCCCGCTAGTCCCGGCCAAATTACCCCATATTGCCATTCTGAAAATTTTTGTGTATTAAGTCATCACGGCCATACGGAATTAGATGAAATTGCTCTTGGAACCGCTTAACACCCCCAAGAATGGCGCTATAATGTCTGAATTCGTTTTTAGCCCAAATACTACATGTTATACAACTTTGTAAACAGAAGTAAAAGTTACCATTTTCTAATGAAATTAACGTTTTATTAATTTTAAATAAAACTACGAGGGGCAAAGCTTTGACATTTGTCCTCCAGTTATTTCTACCCATGACAAACGAGTAGAGACTAGAGTTATTTCACTCACTTTTATCAGACATCGTACAGGTGGGGGCGGCCAATTTACACCACCGGCCAAATTACCCCACTCTCCCCTACCTAAAGGCCGCCCCACACTGGACCTCGCATGCGGGTTGCGAGTTTGCGGGTTTTGAGTTTGCGGGCATAATACTAATTCATAGGGTGATTAGACCGTTCTTTATGGCAACTTCATGAATGCAGTGAAGCCGGTACACCTTCAGAAAATTACACATAGTCGCAATACCAGCGCAACGAACCAAAATTCGGCTCCAACGAAAAACCCGCAAACCTCGCAGAACTCGCAGACCTCGCAGCGAGGAAAATCGAAAGTTGACTCAAAATCAACTATTGGAATGCGATGCAAGGTCGCTCGCAAGCTAAAAACATACAGACTCGCCTGTTAGATGGTAGTGTGGGTCACTCAGCTTAGATTGTATGATTTGAGCTTGAATAAACCCGAAAACCCAAAAACTCGCAACCCGCATGCGAGTTCCAGTGTGGGGCGGCCTTAAGCAGCTCCCAGCCGAAACTCATAACTACTAAGAAGTGCACAATAAACCGTATTTGACCAAATCTGCACCAAATCTGCACCAAATGTGGAAAAAATATGCTTCAGATAGTCATTGGGAAAAGGCTATTATCACCAAGTTATGGAATGAGGAGCTTTTGATTTTCCTAGTTTTTACGACACTGAAGTTTGTAATCGAATTTTACTTTGTATGTTATTGTTGTTCTCTGCTTTTGTTTTATTTTTTGTCTGATTCTTCCTAACAATTTTAATCAAAAACTGAATGTAATGAAGTGAATCAGCCGCAGCCAGTGAACTTCGTCCGGACATTGCATTGGACACAGCCTGATTCTGAGTCCGTTTGTATTGTAAGCAGTTGAATATAGATACAAACCTTTGCTGGCTAAATACGTGCAATTTATGCGTCACAATTGTTGCCAGGTGCATGCCACTGTATAGATGCACGCCGTCTGGAGTCTGTCGGCCAGCGTCTGCAGCTGCAGGAAGCTGAGATGAGAAGTGGGATTATTGGCTGAAATGGTAGGTTTGTACGCAACCGAGAAGGCTTGTTCTTTTTGGTACTCTATCATGGCTCCTCTCCTTGGTGTTACCGCGCATTGTCTGTTGGCTTTCAAATGAAGAGAGGATACGGTCCACGCGATGTAAATGCATCTCCCATCGGAATATCGTCTGTGAATGCTGGTGTCTGATTTCCCTATCAGGGCAGAGGACAGACGTCTGAAAGGGACGTGGTCCGTCCGACCGAGGTCAAGGCCGAGAAAAGTGGTGCCTGCCATTAGGTCCGGCCTTTTCACCTATCTGCTGTAATTACTACACATACCATACAGCAGACCTGCATGCATATGAGTGCATGTTATCATATGCCCACCGGGAATTCTAATATGCTCGAGTTTTGCCTGTCTCATTCGAGGGCCAGCTCGTCAGGTAGAGACATTCGCTGGCTCAGTTGTGTACCGGCTACAGCTGCGCCCATTGCCTGTCACCAGCCTGCCCTGTCCGGCGTCCGCACTGTTTTAATAGAGGTCGCTCCAGCGACCCGGTGGGTCTGTCTAGTGCGGTGATCTGTGGCTAGGCTGGGTTTGAGTGACGTGGCACTCGGACCGCCTCCGCAGAGCAGTTACGTCACATTATCCACGTAATCCGTTAGACCACACATGATGCCGTGTGACCTCTGTGAAGTGCTTCAGTCTGGTGTCAGCGGTGTGACACGTCGTTCAAGTGACCCGGGGTGTCAGTGATGTCACACTGATTGTTTCATTAAACTTTAAAGTGTTCTTGCAAGGTGCCAGTTGTGTGACACCCTGAGTGTCCTTAGGGTCTCAGAAGTGTAATACGCCGTGTCGCTGATGTGTCACTAGCGGCAGTGGTGTCACACATCCTTTTACTGAGGTGTCAGTGGAGTGACACACAGTGTCACTAAGCTGTTCCTGAGGTGTCAGTCGTTAGTGCTGTGATCGGTATGCTTTGTCACTGCACTGAAAAAAATCGGGGAACCCCATTTCTTACAATCTGACACCACATACTCCGAAATACTCCTAAATTAGGCTCCGTTTTCATGATTTTAGGATGTCATGGGTGTTGTGACACCCGACACGGGAGCCCCATTACCTTTTGACGCCGCAAAAATGTACATGACCCCCTTGGGAGAGGTTCGGCTAGCGAACTCCCCAAAAATTGCAGGCCAAAAAATTGGAGTGTCGCTGAGACACCCCCGTTGAAACCCCTCTGGGGTGTCATTATCCTGGAGTGACACCCCGTGTTTTCAGCTTCAAATCCTACCGATAGATGGCGCAAACTAAAGTTGGTAAAATCGGGACCTGTTTTTCACGAATGGCTGGTGCATGTTTGGAGCTAAGGCAAAAGCGTGCATAGCGTAGAGTGGCCAACTATATCATGATGATATCTAGACTGATTACCGTGTCATACGTTGGTCGTGCACACTACAGGGCGCCGCAAGGCCGCGAACGGAAAGAGTAACTCCTCACCCGGTTATAAATATAGTCTGAGATTCTCGTTCCGAAGGACATTTAATCCTCGCCGGGAGTTTTTCGGAAATATAGGGGAGTGAATCTTCTATGAGAGATTCCCTGCTGAAGGCGCGCGGTTCCCCGCGTGGGGTCAGGAACAATATGGGGAGTTATATCAGAAAAATAGGGGAGTTGAGCTGCTATATTTTACACCCTAATTTGGGAGTTTGACACCCTGTCGGGTGCTTAGGGACCAAAAAGGGGTGCTCGGCTGATATTTGAGGGGTGTCACCTGCAGTCTAACGGAACCCCATGTGGGCCGGCGCTGACCCCCCCTTTAGCGGCTGCGACTCCCCACTATGCGTCGAAACCCTCCTGGGGTGTACGCCAAACACCCCATTTATAATAGCTCAGCGACTCCCCTCAAAACACCCCACTCGGGTGTTATTTTTGACATGACCGTCAATACCCCGTACAGGGTGTCATTTTTTCTTTCAGTGTGAGTGTCAATGGAATGCCGATAGGAGTCGGAAGGAAAATGTATCGGCATCAGTATCTTAATATGTTGGTCTTGTCTGAAATGAAGCTCTGAGATAATTGACTGATTTTAGTGTCACCATGCCCTTCTTTCGGTTTTACATACAGAAGCGGCTAAAATTGATCTACTGCTACCGTTACTTTATACTTTATAGGTATTTGGTTATGTCACCATCCAGGTGAATTGCGGATTGGTGAATGGGATCAAGGATGTCGATGAAGCATGCGTTTATTACAAGCAGCTGTAGCTGGGCTGTGGCACGTCATTTAGCTGGCAGGTGTTCAGAGACCGTCTGAAGTAGGTATCTAAATTCGCTCAAACAAACGTCAGGCGCCGAGTTAAAATTAAAATGGACCTTTGAAGAGGTAAGAAGGTAAAAAGGATACCTTACAGATGCCTACATAAAATTGAAGTGCAAGTAAAATATGAATCAGCCTATCAGATGTTCGAATCCGTCACTGTACCTAAATATCTGCCTGTATCGATGCTTGTTTCTTTTTCTGTTTATGTCTTTCTCTGTTTTATATTCCCCTCTTTCTCTTTCCCTCTCTCTCTCTCTCTCTCTCTCTCTCTCTCTCTCTCTCTCTCTCTCTCTCTCTCTCTCTCTCTCTCTCTCTCTCTCTCTCTCTCTCTCTCTCTCTCCCTCATTCTGTGACACTGATGGTCGCCACGTCTGTAATGACCTCTGCCGCACCCGCCGTTATGGAAATCACGGTCATACCACTCGAATGCTGACGGCCACCGCAGGGGGATGGGGGGGGGGGGGGGCTGAGAGGGGCGGGCGGTGACTCCAACGCGGCACGGACGGAAACACCGGCGACCGGCCAGCCGTTTCTACGAACACGGGAGGTCGCCGGGGTGGTGACCTTGGCTGGCTGGCCCGTCTGCCGCCGCCGGCGCTGGCTACTCGATCCAGCCCCTGTCTGGAACGACCCGGAACGCCTGTCGGCACGCATTCCGTGCGTGTTCACAAGGGGAAGCTGCGGGCTGGTTTCTCAGTTTCTGGTCAATGGTCCCGGTCGGGTTTTGGTCTTGAATTGCAAGTGCATGTGAAGTGATGCCGATAGTTTAACCCTCGCCCGCACATGCCATTTTCCCGTCCTAGAACGCACATGGGGGGGTGGTTGCCACCCCCCCCCCGCGCCATTTCGTTCCTGTTGGAGATAGAGCTTAGCGGTAAAGACTAAAAAGATTCTTTGGGAAGAGACGAATCCAATGATACCCAGTTTTACCTTCTCAGGTCAGTCATTGACCTTTCAGGTCAGGTCAAACTAAAAAATGTTGCTGTTTTGGGACACCGTTTGATATCAAGTGCGCTGCTTATCATATACCGATGACGATGCCATTTTCTGGTGCCAAGCCAGCTAGAACCTCTTTCTCACACTACCCGACCAGTTTTTTGCTGCTGAGGTCATTTCAGGTCAAGTTAGGTCAAGGTCAATTATATGTGTTTGTATGTCTGTGTGTGTCTGTGTGTATACTGATGTGTGCACCGATTGTTTATGTGTCCATATTACATGAAATCATGATCTGAGAAGCTTTTACCAAAAATGCAGTCAAAAAACCACAAAAGGCAAATTCCGCTTGCCTAAAACGTAATTATCTTAGATGACCTAGGTTGACCTTGACCTTGACCTTGACATCTGTACATCGTCGAACAACATGTTCCATGATAGGTGGGAGGTAAGACTGGTAAAAAAGGCCGAAATCAAGGTGTCAAAAACTCACAAGGCCCATAGCCAACGCAACATGTCGAGAATTGGCCATTTGGGTCATGACATGACCTGAAAAACAAGGTCATATCTCCGAAACCAAAAGTCACATAACCTGAAATTTTCAGTGGACATCAAGAAAGGATAGAGGAGCAGCTATACGAAAAATCAGCCTTCTAGCTCTAAAAATGTTGAGTGCAGAGCAGAAAGACTACCTGGGGGGGTGGCAACCACCCCCCCATGTGCGGGCGAGGGTTAATCTCGCGAGACCTGTACATCAGGCACACTCCTCGGGCATAAATGATACTTTTACTTGCCAATTTTCTACATTTTCTCATGCAAAGACCGTTTTAAAGAGACCCGTCTGCCAGTGAGGATCACCGTGCCTCCCTCCTCCCATCGAAAGGTCCTGGATACATCCTTGCCTGAGCTGACCCCGGGCCCCCGGGTGACTCGCGGGCCCGGGGTCAGGTGACCAGCAGGTGAACCCCTCTTGGGCGAAATTTTGGGTACGTGTCCGACATGCATCGTACATACATCCTGCATCCTGTTGATTTGATTCATCTGTTAAACATTAAATAAGTTATAAGCTGGATCTCTAGTCTGTGATCCCGCATCGTATCAGATATAATGACATTTCATGTCGATGTGCCTAAAAAATATGCGAATATACGTGAAAAAGGAGTGCTGCTCCCGCTCTTACACATCCGGGCCAAACAGTGACCGGCCCATGCTTCTAGCCACCCGGGGCCGGTCGGCCGGCCGGCAGTCAGTCGCTGCCCGGGGCTGATTTCTGAGGGACTTGCAAAAATGTTTATTAATGAAATGTTTTACGTAATAAATTAGATGATTAGGTATATGTAACGGCTCTGAGTCGCATTTGAGAGAGAAAAAAACATGCTAGCGTAAAAATATTAATGTTTTGAAAATTAAGCTGGTACCGAAATAATTGTTTTACCATGCATTGACAAACCAACTGCTCAAGCATCAAACCAACCGAAATATAACCCCATAGGCCGTATTTTTTTGGGGGGGCCCTTCGGAATGGGGGGCCCAGTTCGAAGGTCGTGCCCCCCCCCCCATTCAAAAATCCTGTGTGCACGCCTGTCGGTGACCTTGGGAGGTAATCCATGCGGCGTTTCTGTCTGTGGCAAGTATTCTACAACTCAGGAGCTATTGAGCTGATCGAGACAAAAAATGCCGCCAGTCGATTTTATAGCATGTAATTTCTTCAGCCGTTCTGAATATGGTGACCACAGCCCACAGGTGACCTCAGTGACCTCAAGAAGTTAACTGGACGATTTCGCCTATTGTCGTTCCGTAACTCACGAACCGCTGATTTGCCGTATGCGATTTGCCGTATGTGATTTGCTCATGACCTGTTTTCTTTCTTTGCTGCAATTCATTAGGAGACCGTACGTATGCACCCTTACCTGTCCTTTCGCACCCCACTTGGAAGATGGGTGTTTGAAGTTTGAACCCCCCTGGGTTTTGTAAATATCTCTAAAACGATTTTTTTAGGGGGGATACGATCGTTTCTATGCGACAAGTGATCACACACGCCCAGCCCCAGGTCCGCTCACTCCCTTTCCATACCCCCCTCTTTTCAAGCCTGTCAGATCGCTTTATAAGCAGCAAGCACTTAAATGAAAAACACTCGTGAATTGAAGGCTCAATACCTTTGACACTGGCCAGATACTTTTACTTTTCACTTTACTTTTTGACATTCTAGAATTTATTCATTCCTATTCGTCTCGTGGCGTATACCTACGAGTATACCTATTTAATGATTAGACAGGCTTTAGAAAAATCCGACTTAACTAGTCTGGCAAGCCTAAGAAATAATGGATTTAAAGTGCTGCGGCCGTTGATGCATGTGCATTTATATTAGTTTTTGTCACAACTTTTCACACAAATTTCTCCGAACCATACATTTCAAGTGATCAAAACACGTGCAATGTGATTGAGGCGCTTTAACTCCGTTCTTTCTTAGGTTTGCCAGACTATAATTCCGATGGTTCAGCAGTAGGCACATGACGTTGCATGATGAGAAAGGCTTTTGTACGTATCCCTAGTCAATCATTAAAAGTCTACCGATAATGTTCAGAAGGTGACGCAGCGGGAGGCGTGGCACCAGCACTGATAAAAATTTTGACACCCCACATCTACGACGACTCCATGTTTTAGAGTCTGAGTGCTTAGATTTTGGTGTCCGACTCCAAAATGTACGGTCATTGACCCCATCGTTTGGCGTCGGTTTCCGACGAAGCCAAAATATGGTGTCCTCCTGAGAGGGTCATGACACCCTTAAATCGGATCAGTGAGCTCTGCGAGGGTGTCCGACACCAAAACGGCAATAGTTGACGCCTTTGTTGGGGAGTTGGCTATCTTTAAAAGGGAGTCGTGCATTTTAGCAAGGGAGTAAGACACCCCTTTATGAGAGTCAAGTTAAAATGAGGTGTCTTGACTCTACGTTATTGCACTCATCTTAACATGGAGTCGAGACTCCTTTTACACATTTGACTCCCATAAAAGGTGCTTTACTCTCTTGCCAAAATATCTGACTCCTCATCAAAGAAGGATGACTCTCTTTTGAACGTAGGTGACTACCTTTGGAGAATAAGTGATTCCCTTTTGAAACTGTGTGACTCTCGTTTGAAAATGAGTGACTCCCTTTTTAACATGTGCGACTCGCCCTAAAAATGTGCAACTCCCTTTTCGAGAGGTACAACTCCTTTTTGGAAATGTGCGAATCCCTTTTGAGTTAGGTACGATTTTCTTTTAAGATATGTACGACGCCATATATATATATAGTTTACATATAGGTATGACTCGCTTTTGAAGGTGTACGACTCCCTGTTGAATGATCCCTTATGATCTACCACTCCCTTTTGAAAATTTCCATTGATGTACGGCTTTCTTTTAAAGAACTACGACTAAATACCTCGCTGAAGATATGTCTCTCTAACAAAAGTGTGACGTTTCATTACGGGAACGTTAAACTCTAACAGAAAAAGTATACTCCCTATTTAAGGTTTCAGACTCCTCTACGACTCCTTTAAACGGATGTTATATAGGTGGCGCTGCTATCGTGCTGTTACTGAAAGTTTTACTTTTTCTCATAGATGTCGCTGATTGTGACAGTCTTTTTTTGCGTCGAACTTTCCGCGTTTTGTCTGTAGGTTTGACGTTCCTTGTCTTTCTTTCATCATTTTCATCAGTTTGGCAGTTTGAGATTTAGGACTGGCCCATCACAACTTCTGTATGATGTAAGATGATTGTGTGGTAATGCTTTGACGGCTAAAACTCGGTGAAAAGATTCATGTTGCATATAATAAAGCTTAATACTTGCATGGGCGTGGTTATACTGATTAGACTCCAATCTTGGAGTCAAATCAAAGTTTGCAGACCGGATGTGGACATTGAAGTCATATCTAGAGATCTTCCGAGAACAATACCTTGAAATTTCTCAGGATATGATGGAAATGGAAGACATCTATACATGTCACGGTGACAACAGTGAATGGCGGCACCGTGGTTTGCTGTTTCGCTAAAGAATGGTGAAACACCAAATAAGACGATTCTGCTGAAGCGCGTCGCGCGTAGGGATATTTGACACCTTTAGGAAGATAACACTCCAGAAAAGTGTCATTTGCACCTCGGTAGGGGGTAATTCAAGAGAGCTATGACTCCATTTAAGGTGATATGCCAAAAAGTCCGCCCCATAGGAGTGTCAAAATACCCTCTTTTGGGGCATCATTACCCCAAAAGAAAGAGTCCTAAGGGGAGTCGTGACTCTATTTATGGTGACATGCCAAAAAGTCCGCCCCACAGGGGTGTCAAAAAACTCTCTTTTGGGGCATCCAAACTCCGAAATCAAGAGTCCAAGTACGCCAATAAACGGCGTTCACGGACACCATATTACGGTGTTATGATGCCCCAAAAGAGAGTTTGTTTGACACCCCCGTGGGGCGGACTTTTTGGCAGAGTCACCCTACCCCCCATTTGGTGTCATTTTTTCTTTCAGTGAGCCCCGGCTCTTTGGCCGGAAGGGTTAATTAGTTCCACATAAGTCTGAGCAAACAAAATTCAGTGAGCTTGAGTGATTTAGGTACTAAAGGAGCTTTAGAAAACTTTGGTTACTGGCAAGCCCTATCCAGAAAGGTTGAGACTTGAGCTGTAGACAATTGATTTTTTTTTTAAAGTTTGACAGCATTGAGAACTGATATTTTATCTGTGTTAATTGTTTATTGTTCCCTGGGCCTCGTTTCATAAAGCGAGTCCGTAACTTACGCCGTGTTGCATGTGCATGTCAAGCGATACATTTATTTCCCCCATCTCCCTTCTGTTCTTGCTTGCAAGATAAATAAATTCAACGATTTAAGGCATTTCAAGGACCCCTTGAGGCTTTCTAAGGGCCCCTTGAGGCTTTCTGAGGGCCGCTTGACGCCAGTTGAGGACCGTTGGACTCCAGCTGAGGACCGTTTGAGGCCTTCTGATGGCCATTTGGCGCCAGCTGAGGGCCATCTGGCACCAGCTGGGGGCCCTCTGACACCAGCTAAGGACCCTTTAGGGCCTTCGGAGAGCCATTTGACGCAAGGGCATGGCCCTCTGACGCCAGCTCAGGGACCTTTGACCAGGGCTGCGGAGTCGAAGTCGGAGTCGGAGTCGGAGTCGGTCGGAGTCGACAGTTGTGACCGGAGTCGGAGTCGGAGTCGGAGTCGATTTTAGAAACCCGAGCCGGAGTCGGAGTCGGAGTCACCGAAAATCTGTCGACTCCGCAGCCCTGCTAGGTCTGCGGAGTCGGAGTCGGGAGTTGGAGTCGGTCGGAGTCGACAATTCTGCCCGGAGTCGGAGTCGGAGTCGGAGCTGGTTTTTGAAAGCCGGAGTCGGAGTCGGAGTCGGAGTCGCCGAAAATCCATCGACTCCGCAGCCCTGCCTTTGACACCCTTTAAGGCCTTCTGACGTCCGTTTGACGTTAGCTGAGGGCCCTTTGAGGCCATCTGAGGGCCCTTTAAGGCCATCTGAGAGCCCTTTGAGGTCATATGAAGGCCCCTTAAGGCCATATGGGGCCCTTCGAGGCCATCTGAGGGCCCTTTGACACCATCTAAGGGCCCTTTGACACCAGATGAGGGCCCTATGACGCTAACTGATGGCCCTTTGAGGTCATCTGAGGACCCTTTAAGGCCATTTGAGGGCCCTTTGTACACGGTCTTCAGTGGTCTAAGGATTATCTAGAGGCCCTAAGATTTGAGATTTGATAAGACCTAAGATAAGGATTAGTTAGAGGCCCTAAGATTAAGATTTGAGGCGGCCTTCGGCCGCCTCAAATGGGCCCCTATTCCTTCGAGCAGGGCCCCCCCAACTCGAATGGGGGGGGGCACGGGCCCGTGTGCCCCCCCTTGTGTGCGCCCTTGGTCACCGAGGTCACCTGAGGTCACTTTATTTGCAAAAGCTGGTGAAATCTTATACGGTGAATCGATATCGATTGTCGTCATTTGCGTCTCGATCGGCTCCGCAGTTCTTGAGTTATAGAATCGCTGATGGCTGTCGTTGCTAAAAATGCTCAAGCCTCAAGTGACCTCCCAAGGTCACCAGGGTAGGGTCAGTGGTCACCTGAGGTCACCATACTCGAAAGAGCTGTACAGCTGTACGCCAGTGTGACCTGGGGGCCTGGGTGTGACCACGGTGTGTATGACGGTGTGACATGGCATACGCCGAATCAGCTGTTGTTATTTTTGTCTCGACCGGCTCAGCAATGCTCGTTGAGTTGTAGTATAGCCTCAGAAGGTCACTGAGGCTACCTGAGGTCACTATTTTTTAAACAGCTTATGAAATTGCCTATGGCAAATCGACTGGGAGCATTTCCATTTCGAATAACTGAGTGGTTTCTGCGTCATAGAATAGCTTTAAGAGTAGCAGTTGAGTAATGAATAGTGTTGTCGGACGTCCGCTGACGGGTGAGTATTGAAGCATCCAAGAGCGCAGCATCCAAGGGACGCAACATCCAAAACCTTAGCGTCCAGCGATCAAAACGTCCAAATAACATCCAAAACCGACCCCTTAGGGATGATTCAGAGCATCCAAGAGCGAAACATCCAAAACTGCAAAATCCAGGACCACAGCATCCAAAATCGTATCATCCAAATTGGCAGCAACCAAGGACGAGGAATTGCAGCATCCAAGAGTGAAACATCCAAGGGTGCAGCATCCAAAACCGTATCATCCAAAAAACATTTTTTGGCACCGCAGCATCCAAGACCGTATCATCCAAAATAGTGACATCTGTTGTACAAGCTGTAAACTATTAGTTCAATGGCTGTCCGATAGGTGGTAGCACGTACAGTTCCTAAGTGACGGAATTGTATGACATCACTGAGTCTCTATACAGTGGCATCCCTATAATGACCTTACATCCTCAAGACGGAGGTGCGTAGCTGCTGGTAGCGACGTCGCTGCGATACCACTACAAACCTGACATATGACATGAAGACACATTGCAGCGTATCCAAGCGCGGCACGTATGTAGGTAGGCTGAAGTGTCGATAATGGAGACCGATACCGAAAGTGGGTTTATTAATTGCCCTTTCAGTTTTCACACCAGAAGTGCCTAATAAGTCGTGTAGTGTCCACTATCCCAGTAACCAAGCCTCCGCAAGGATCTTCATCTCACCGTCAGATCGCGCTTATCATCGTCAGCTCCTCCCGTTCCTTCACAGTTAACCTTTTTCCTGTCCTATGTGATATATTCCATGTTCCAGAGGGCAAAAAATATAAAAATAGCCGTTTATACCAGGGGTGCGGAGCCGGAGCCGGAGCAGCCGGAGCCGGCATATTTTGCCCAGAGCCGGAGCCGGAGCCGTGAAACAATATAGCCCGGAGCCGGAACCGGAGACGGAGCCGTCAAAAAAGGGGGCGACTCCGGCTCTTTTTTTAAGAGGAAAAAATTATTGACCTAGTTCGGTTTGACAATAGGTACAAGCAGGGCTGCGGAGTCGATGGATTTTCGGCGACTCCGACTCCGGCTTTAGAAAACCAGCTCCGACTCCGACTCCGACTCCGGGCAGAATTGTCGACTCCGACCGACTCCAACTCCCGACTCCGACTCCGCAGACCTAGCAGGGCTGCGGAGTCGACAGATTTTCGGTGACTCCGACTCCAACTCCGGCTCGGGTTTCTAAAATCGACTCCGACTCCGACTCCGACTCCGACTCCGACTCCGCAGCCCTGGGTACAAGGCCATGTGGTATTCACTATTAAATTAGCCTTGTTATGCAAATACAGAGGCAACGTGTACCAATCCAATTTCAATCGCCCTTTCTCTTCCACCCGTAGGTATTTAATTAATCGCATAGGGGATGTACTGAGAAGGAGCCGGAGCCGCCGGAGCCGGACCATTTTAGTCGGATCCGGAGCCGGAGCCGGACCGTCTGAAATTTCCACGGCTCCGTCCGCATCCCTGGTTTATACGAAAAAAAAGTTTTAGGTAACAGATTTTGACTGAAGGGAGCCACGACATTACTTTTGCCAGCAACGTGTTCCCCTCGTCGAGTCGCGTCGAATGAAATTCGGACTTTTAAGGTCATTTGGAAAATTTGACCTCGGGTCAGGGCATGGCCTGACCGGAAAGGGTCATGCTGCATATCAGTCGATCCGTATCGCCGAGTTGAACACATCTGACATGTTTTTTTACCGCTCTAGCACGTCTGTCGTCTCTTATATCAATTCAAAAGAAATAGTTTAAAAAAAAAACTGCTGGCCCTTCATGACCTGAGATAACCTCAGGGTCACACAAAGGGGTAACGGGTGCAATATTCGGTGTGTCATGTTTTCCAATAAACCGATGTTTGAGAGTGTTTATAGATAGCATGGGCGTCGAAAGCGGGGGGACGGGGGACGCCCCCCCCCCGCCGGCAGTCGAGGAATCCGTGGGGGCCGGGGGGGAGGGACGTCCCCTCCAAAAAATCGGCCATAAAGGATTTCAAAAGTGACTATTTGCAACGGTCATTCAATATGGAGTCATTCATGGGCGTCGAAACCGGGGGGGACGGGGGGGACGCGTCCCCCCCAGTCGAGGAATCCGGGGGGGGGGACGTCCCCCGCAAAAATATCCCCATGAATGATTTAAAAAGTGACCTACGACATTGGTGTATTGTCGTTTTGGGATGAAATTGCGGATACCTACTCGTATACAAATTGAATCTGCGAATTGCTGACACTGTACCCTTGCTTACAGGGCTGCGGAGTAGATGATTTTGGTAACTCAGACTCCGGCTTAAAAAAAAAAAAACGCTCGGAGTCCCCACTCCATCTCCGACCACGGCATGCCTCGGCCCGCATCGGAGTGAAAAAACATGTAATGTGATGCTTTTGTCTCTTTGAACGTTTCTTGGCACATAACATTGCCTACGAGGTGCAGCTCTGGACTGTCCGTCCCAGGTCCTCGATAGGGAGCCAAAGCTCCGGTTGTAGGGGCGACCATATCCAACAAGGGCTGAAGCTCTGTCCCAAAGTCTCAGAGTGCAGTAGGACAACAGCTTGCAGAGACCACACATTTTACATAGGATATTCGTAATAGTCAAGACCTTCAGCTCACTCTCAAACGGCCCTCTTCCCGTTCGAGGCCATCCGACAGCAGAAGGTCTCACCATGGCCTTTGAACGCTTGATGCTTGAGGGTGAGAGGACCTCGTCCTGGCCTGAGAGAGCCCAGGAGGACGTAATGCTCAGTATGCCCCTACATTGGTCTTACCATGACCCCTACAATCACCACAGCCAACAGAATCTCCAGCTCTTATTCGACCCACCCAGCTCTTATTCGAGGATGACCCAACGTCATCCTCGGGGATGACGTTGACTCTGACTTCAGAGCTGAAGTCTGTTACGATTTTGGTGACTCCAACTCCGTATCCGACCAAAACCGTCGACTACGACCGAAGTCGACTCCGACCCCGCAGTCCTGCAGCTACACTGCACAGAAGTTGGAAAAAAGCTGTACCTATGGTTGACAGCGGTTTACAGAGGACCACACGATTTTTTAGAGGCAGGGCTGCTGGACTTGGTGACCAGACCCTAACTGTCCTGGTACCTATCAAACTTATTACGCGGGATGCAAAATTTATGCGTTTTGGGACTGTTTTGCCAAGAGTTTTTGCCAATTTTCGCGGCGCTTCGCGCCGCCAATTCATGCACAGGTAGAAAAGAGTGTGACTAATAACGCCTCCACGCGAGAACATGAGAACATGTGTATTGTGTATGCGTTACAAGTAGTGCATAGGCCTGAAATTGTACGGTAAACTAACTAACTTTTGGGTTTTTAGTCAGCCAATCCGTCCCCCCCAGTCAAAAATCCGTGGCGACGCCCCTGAGTCATGTAAACAGAAATAAACCATTTTAAAAAGAATACTGATGCTGGTCAGTTCGACGGTACAACTGAGAACTCAGACACTTCAGCAGCTCAGGTACAGCCCACGGCTAAAGTAATGTAGGTTTTTACCAATCTCAACGGTTGGCTTTGACTGGCGATTGTTTAATGTGGAGTGATCGAAAAGAAGATGTCAATAGCTAAAGTTGCAGCTGCAAGGGTGACGGTACATATAAGCTACATTCAAAGTTTCATTGTAGTCTGGCTAATCGTTCCTAAGCTTCATAAGCAGAACATACCCGCATGACTGAAACCCGACATTACTTCTGCTGTGGACTGTACACCCACCAAAGGCTGAAGTTCGGTCCTGTGGGTGGGGTAAAAGCTGCATAAGCCACACATTCGAGTATTCACAATACTCAAGCAAGACCCCCACTTCTAAACGGCCATCCTCCCGTGCTAGGCAAAACGACAGCCGAAGGGGCTCACCAGTTCACCATGACCTTAGAGTACCTGATGCTGGTGTGAGAGGTCAGAGGACCTCGCCACGGTCTGGGACTTTTTTATTGGGTTAGGACTTTTCGGTCTGACGAGACCATTTCAGAGCCGGAAGGAGATGGGAATTAGGGGGAGGGGGAGGGGGGACATTTGGTCTGGGCGAGCACCCTGGTGAGTCGACGAGGCTGAGCCCGTCCAGAGGGCAGGCCGACCAGCACCCCAAGCACACACCAGTCACCGCACCCGGGTTACGGGCGTGCTCTTATCGGGGGTTCCCGCATGGGATAAAGTTGCCCGTCCAGCCCGGAACAAGGAGTTGAGGCGTGGAGGAGAGGGATTTGACTGTCCTGAGGACAGAAATGACGGAACGGTGTGTGGTATGAGAGGCTCCAGGAGGTTTGAATACTCAGTGTGGGCCTATATTGGTCTGACCTCTTTACTGATACAACCACCGTCCACCAGTCACAACGGTCAACAGAACCTATACATCTCTTATCCCACCTGCCCACGATCGGCTAAAACGGCTTCATAAATTTCGACTAACCAGTTAAAGGGACCCTCCCACCTTAACATTAGATTTGAGTTGAGATAGCCAAAATGGGGTCCCTGGCTCACAATTACCGGTTTCGGCACTCACAACATCGAGAAATGCCTTAAATCGGAAATATTGAATTTCAAAATTGCAGCATTTTGATTCAGAGGGGCTAATGCTTAGGAATACCCCTCTGAATGTGTGACGTCAGCGCAAATATCTAACGATTTTTAAATGTTTGACTAAAACGTTTTGTAGCACGTGGTGGTATATGCTATTTGCGCGCAACATCTGCCGCAAACGCCGCACTTCTAAAATAAAGTCGCTAGAAACAGCGGAGATCCCAAAAAAGTAAACAAAAGTAAAAGTCTAATATCTTGAAAACCGGTGAATATTTTTCGGTGAAATTTGGTAGATATTCGTTCTCGCTCTTTCTGAACCGAGCGACATCACTTTCATGCCAATTCATAAACTTTTTTGAAGGTGGGAGGGTCCCTTTAAGAGCAATGAGCATGACTTCAAGCCAGAGAATGTCGACTCTGACTTCGGAGTCGAAGTACAAACGACTTCGGTGACTCCAGCTCCGACTCTGGCCAGAGCTGTCAAGTCAAGCTGACGAGCTGTCAAGCTCCGGCTCCGATCTCGCAGTCCTGCACTTGCACTACACAAAATTTCAAACTTCTAGGAAATAAGTTATACGGTTAAAGGACCACATTTTTTTAGAGGGCTACTTGACTTTGTGACCAGACCTTAGTTAAGTGTTAAGGAGCGGACCTTAGTTAAGGAGCGGGTTGGATGCCACATTTCGAGTCGGGAGACGTCACTGCAGACTTAGAAACTCCAAAGTGACTTTATTAAGCGGATTAATAAACTATGGATATCTATGGAGAAAATCCGGGAACAGCTCAAGCCAGTAGCGGCGGAACACCTTCAATTAAGGGGGGGGGGGGGTGGGCACTGCCGACTTTTGGTTCCATTCTTTCCATGCATCGCCCATAGGGCTAATGTTAAAATGCCAAAATCAAAAGGGGGCACGGTGCCCCGGTGCCCTTCCCGTTTCGCCGCCTATGGCTCAAGCGGCCACAATAAGCGGCTGGATTTATTATTCGAGGATTTATTAAGCAGATTCCACTGTACAGCATTAAAAAATAAGTCCACTGCAGGCCTACGTTGCTAATGGGTAGGTATATCGAATAGTGACTATTTGCTTAGTTTTGATATGGCCCGAGTTTTGATATAGCCGTGAGGAAAACAGTGGATTCTAATACCGCCCGGTCGGTATTAGAACTGCCCTACCGGCCGATTACCTACTGACCGGCCCGAATTTATACGGGCCGGCCTTACGGTCATTATTGATACGGGCCGAGCAGCATTATGTAATACGGGCCGAGTTTTCAAACGGACCGTAACGTTAAACATACCTAAGTGTTTAGTGTTCTATAAAAAGCAAGACTGCAAGCTTTTGCGTGTAGATCTTTTGCGCTGATGTTGACATTTTATTATACAGAATAATTATATTTTTAAAAACACTTTGGTTTATGGGGCTGCGGATTCCGGCGAGGTGGGGAGGCAGGGCATGTGCAATTGCAGACGGTGAAAATCCCAAGGTGTGCAAACTGCAAACACTAATTTTTGCACATCCACATTTCATTGCGGGCTCATGCGGGCTAATAAGGGCTCTCACAGGCGCTTGCTTGTCTCAGCCCGATGCTCGAGGGCCCCAGCCCGAGCCTGATGGCCCCGCACCGGAACTTTAAGTCCTAAACAGGTACAGTCCACAGCAGAAGTAATGTGTGGTTTCAGTCATGGGTGTGTTCTGCTTCTGAAGCCTAGGAACGATTAGCCAGACTGCAACGAGACTTTAAATGTAGCTTACATGTACGAGTATCTTCACCCTTGCAGCTACAACTTTGTCTATTGACGTCTTCTTTTCAATCAGTCCGCGTTTAAAAATCGTCGGTCAAAGCCATACGTTGAGATTGGTAAAACCACACATTACTTTAGCGGTGGGCTGTACATGCGGGTGTTATCTTGCAGGTTATCTCAGGGCCCCATGGGCCAGTATCGAAAGGCTCTCGCCGGCTCTAAGGGCCCCAGCCCCCTTAGGTCTCTTGGGGCCGAAGTCGGAGGGCCCCGCACCGGTACCTAAAAGCCCAGTTATCCCAGCTGGCCCCACGCCAGTTTCTAAGGGCCCTCACCGTTTCTGGAGTGGTGGGGATGACCTTGATACCATTTGCTGAAATGGATAGGTCATCTGAGGTCAAATATGGTAAAAAGTAGTTTTTCCACGATATAATGGTGCTTAAAACTAGTAAATAGTGTGGTACCAAACTGTCATGACATGTCGATCGCTAGGTGCAAAAAGACCTGCTTGGGTCAAGGCAAGACCTGACCTTGACGTGGGTGGAATAGTGAAAGTGACTTACCGACTACCGAGGTCTATCAAATACATATTTCGAACCATCTCGACGGAAAAAGGATGGTACAAATTTTATGTCTAACGAGTTCAAAACGATTAAGCTAAAACGGTCGCAGCTTGGGCGGGGAAGCCCGCCCGCCTGCCCCCCCCCCCCCATCCCCGTGGCGACGATAATGATTGAAGCCCAGAGGCTTTGCCTGTAACCGTACTAAGTTGAATTATCGGGCTGCAAATGTCGGTACAGGTAATCGGTCGGCTGCCATTAACCCCGCTGGGGGTGGGGAGGGGGGCGGGGACTCTACAGAGAACTTCCCTCGCTTTTCTGCATGGCATCTTCTAAACCACTGGGCGTATCCATGCACACGAAACTTGCAGTACCTACTACCTTGAGGCTTGAACCTTCGGCTCCATCACTTTGACACCTCGTGTTCCAATGAAAATTTCTTCGCTTCTCATAGGTCAACCGGAAATAACGTCAGAGTGACGTCATGTTCGGCCAATTTCGATGCAAAACATTCAGCTACGGTAATCGCTCCCAAGAGCTTAGTTTCTTAACTAAATCATTTTTCTTAGATGAGAAAACTCAGAATACATACGGATCTGTAGGGTAAGGTGCCTAATTAGCGACTCCCTTAATTTGAACCGTCATTGCTCACGCTCTATGGGTGCCACTGTATTACTGGCTTGATCTTCGAAGAGATCGTACATTTTGCTATTAAAATCCATTCATTTTCTGCACCAATATCCACTAATTTATTTGCACTGAGCATTTTGGCAAACCATTGCAAAAACGCTAATAGGGAACTCCGCTCGTCCTGATTAGCGACCACGGTGAGGGTTGCTAATAAGTCTATGGATTTTCCCATAATAAAAATGGCAAAAAAATGCGACGTCTGCAAATTTGCAATATGGTTCCAAACAGGCAACTTATACGCAAAGCACTCAATCATTGGAACAGGAGCGTTTGTCCAACACCTTTATGAAGGTGAAAACTGATCACGTGATGCACCAAAGGCAAAAATAAAGCGAAAACCCATATATTGCGGGCTATCTCGCATGATATTCGAGGCCCGCCCTGGATTCGGCATCGGCACCCCTGCAGTCGGTGACGACAGTTGGTATCACCCGCCACACATAGCAAACTTCAGCAACACCTCATTTTAATTTCTGTCTGTTTCCTTTCTTTCCCTTCTTGAGCTATTTGCGACCGTGTTGGGCGCAAGTAGGAAATATGGGTTGCGACACATTTTTGACTACCATGCAGTGCACAGTAACGCGATTCACTACGGGAAAACGGCAATCAATTGGAAATGGATTAGTCGATTTAGAATAAAAAGGTGCATTATCTTAATGTGCATCGCTTTTCATCAGATAGGGTCCAAATGCACACGTTTTGGATAAGAAACTGGCCATTTTTATCGCAACTCCCCTAAAACGTTTCACCAGAAGCACCGACAACCGGAAAAGAATTTAGTTTGATAACCAAAGTATGGCAGACCTTTTGACATAGTTTTTACCCCGATTTATCTTCCCAGCTTTTCTGTAGGGAGGTAGGTCGCAAATAGGAAAGGGTCGCTAATTAGGCACCTTACCCTACAGTGGGGAAGCCGGGGAAGCCCGGCATAATAAGCTCTTTTTTATTTTTATGACATACCTTGCGTGATGTATAAAATGTTGATACCTTGTTAGCTTGATAAGTTAACTGGCCGTGTGTGTTGTCCCAAACACGGTCGCCTGGCCGTGTTGTTTATGTTTTTCATTTTTAGATTTCACCTCTGTCGATCGTCCCCCCCCCCTAGTCAAGAATCCGTGGCGACGCCCCTGCCTGCAGCCTCAACGAATAACTTCTAGTAAAGTTATCAATCAAACCAAATACCATCGACCTCCTAACCTTTCGGTAATGCCACCAGGCGCCAACAGCTAACAGCTCTGTCCGCAATTCATTGCGCCTTTGTTAAAGGGACCCTCCCACCTTAACATTAGATTTGAGTTGAGATAGCCAAAATGGGGTCCCTGGCTCACAATTACCGGTTTCGGCACTCACAACATCGAGAAATGCCTTAAATCGGAAATATTGAATTTTAAAATTGCAGCATTTTGATTCAGAGGGGCTAATGCTTAGGAATACCCCTCTGAATGTGTGACGTCAGCGCAGATATCTAACGATTTTTAAATGTTTGACTAAAACGTTTTGTAGCACGCGGTGGTATATGCTATTTGCGCGCAACATCTGCCGCAAACGCCGCACTTCTAAAATAAAGTCGCTAGAAATAGCGGAGATCCCAAAAAAGTAAACAAAAGTAAAAGTCTAATATCTTAAAAAAGGTGAATATTTTTCGGTGAAATTTGGTAGATATTCGTTTTCACTCTTTCTGAACCGAGCGACATCACTTTCATGCCAATTCATAAACTTTTTTGAAGGTGAGAGGGTCCCTTTAAGTGCATCTGTACCGGCCGAGCAACGAGTTGCCACGCGGCGCGCAGCCGGCGCCAAGTGCAGCTGCACCTAGCGAGCGAAGAGCTAGCACGCGGCGCGCCGATTTGGCGCGCTTTTGGTTCCCGCGCTTTCCTGCTATTTGGCGGGAGACAGAGTGGCGGCGGCGGCGGCGGCGGCGGGAGCACAGAGCAGCCACCGGCAGTCGGCTCTGGTTGTTAATAAATATAATGAGGATCCACTGTATAATACCTAGTGGCGTCATATTACCTAGTGACGTCACATCGTGAAGATGTGCCGCTAAACACGACGCATTCGCCACCTGTCAAGCAAGCCTAAAACTTATAGTTTATAACACATATGCCAGGTGGCGCTACTGAGTCTCTTGAGTGGCTCCATCTTTTCTGTATTGTTTTGGATGAAACGATTCTGGATGTTGCATGCTTGGATGTTTCGCTCTTGGATGAACCGTCCATGGATGATACGATTCTCAGATATTCTCGTGCTGCCATTTTGGATGATACGGTTTTGGATTCTGCATCCCTGGATGCTTCGCTCTTGGATGCTCTGAATGCTCCCAAAAGGGCCGATTTTGGATGTTATTTGGAGGTTTTGATCGCTGGATGCTGCGGTTTTGGTTGTTGCGTATTTTGGATGCTGCGCTCTTGGATGCTTTAATAGTCCCCCCCGATGACAGCGCTGACCAGCGCTGACGAACCTGACGAACACTCTGCTTTAATTCAAAAGTGGCGCAGCAGTTACAGATTCGTCGTCAGCAACACGTTCATAAAGTTGGCTTCAAATTCGGATTCGGATTCCAGCACCACATTCGTGGAAAAAAATGACAAAAACGGACCCCTCAGAATCGATTTAAATTAACAGGATAGATAGACCAGGACACGCTTATTACGAAAATAAATCACCTAGGCTTGGCACCCCCTAAGAACTGAGGAATCTTAGGTCAAAGTTCAAGGTCATTCTCGGCGGACCCTTTGGATTCTCGTAAAAATTGGTACAACTATAGTCCATGAAGAGCTGATTTCAAAAATATCAGTTTCTTACTTTGGCAAGCAGCACGAACTGATATATAGTAGGTCAAAGGTCAGAATCAAGGTCACGTATGTGTAATACAGGAAGTGGAAGTGACCACGTGGCCAGGTGAGAAAGGAGGACCCCTTAGATTTCAATAATTTTTTGCTCAATAATGCAACCAATGTTGGAGATGCTACTGCTGGTTTTTCTTGTTTTGGCAAGGTCAAACTACGGAGAAATGACGGGTCAAAGGTCAAGGTCATTTTTAGCGGACCCTTTCGATTCACATATAAATTTTTATCCCAATACAATTTTTAATGCTGGTTATTATTCTGCGTATTGTTAGGCTTGGCAGGTCTTAAATTATTTTAAAATATTTAAATAATTTAACCTTTAATTCACCTATCCCAACATGGCTACCGTGCGAGCACCTATCAAAACCTTGATGAAAATAACAAACCGAAAATCTGAGAAACGCGATTTGACCTTGGACGTGCCCCGTGCCAGTGCACTGGCCTTAGGGGTGCTGAAGAACTTGATTTGGTAGGTATAGTGTGTTTTGGTGTGGGTTATTGTAATTTTAATGTATTGCACATTGCCTAATTTGCGACACAACTTACAAAATTGAAATAGCAGTTGTAAGTAGTGTCATTGTCGCAAGTTGACCTTGCCTTGGGGTATACCGAATAGGTCACAGGTCATTCGGGTCATTGCCTCGAAATTTACGTGGTACGTGTAAAATTGTTTGAACTTGAGATCCTGAAAATTTTGTTGCAATTGGTTGATGCTAATGCAAGTTATAGAGCTTGAACTGACAGGTCGTCTATGAGGCCTCCATCCATGCCAGCGAGGCAGCAAGAGTGTTGAAAATGGTCCATAATATGCTATTTCACATTTATTGGGGTATTCAGGAATTGGAAGTAGCCTAACACCATTCCAGCAACTACTGGCGAATCCAGAAAGGCGGTGTTGGACGTTGCAAGGGTCATACCCCAAAATTCTCCCGATTCCAAAAACGTGTCCCAGATGACCCCCATGACCTCCAATGAGCTCTGCGATGACCCCAAGTTGACCTTTTTGACCTGACGTGTCCCAGATGACCTCCGTGACCTCCAGTTTAGCTCTGATAACTCTAAGCTGACCTCTGTGACCTGGCATGTCCCAGATGACCTCCATTTGAGCTCTGTGATGACCCCAACTTGACCTCTGGGACCTCACGTGTCCCATATGACCTCTGTAACCTCTAAGTGATCTCTCTGATGACCCTAAGCTGAACTCTGTGACCTGACATGTCCCAGAAGACCCCCAGTTGAGCTCTGTGATGACCATAAGTTGACCTCTGTGACCTGACGTGCCCCCAAGTTGCCCTTTGTGACCGACGTGTCTCAGCTGCACCAGTGGTCTCCAATTGAGCTCTGTGATGACCCCAAGTTGACATCTGTGACCTGACGTGTCTCATATGACCTCTGTAACCTCTATGTGACCTCTATGATGATCCCAAGTTGACCTCTGTGAGCTTATGTGTCCCAGATGACCCCCATGATCTCCATCAGAGCTCTGTGATGACCCCAAGTTGACCTCTGTGACTTGACATGTCCCATATGACCTCTGTGACCTCAAGTGACCTCTCTGATGACTCCAAGCTGATCTCTGTGACCTGACATGTCCCAGATGACCTCCAATTGAGCTCTCTGATAACCTCAAGCTGACCTCTGTGACCTGACATGTCCCATATGACCTCTGTGACCTCTAAGTGACCTCCCTCATGACCCCAAGTTGACCTGTGTGACATGACATGTCCCATATGACCTCTGCGACCTCTAAGTGATCTCTCTGATTACCCCAAGCTGACCTCTGTGACCTGACGTGTCCAAGATGACCCCCATGACCTTCAATCGAGCTCTGTGATGACCCAGGTTGACCTCTGTGACTTGACATGTCCCAGATGACCTCCGTAACCTCCAATTGGGCTCTTTGATGACCCCAAGCTGACCTCTGTGACCTGACGTGTCCCAGATGACCCTCAATTGAGCTCTGTGATGACCCCAAGTTGACCTCTGTGACTTGACGTGTCCCATATGACCTCTGTGACATCAAGTGACCTCTCTGATGACTCCAAGCTGATCTCTGTGACCTGACATGTCCCAGATGACCTCCAATTGAGCTCTCTGATAACCCCAAGCTGACCTCTGTGACCTGACATGTCCCATATGACCTCTGTGACCTCTAAGTGACCTCCCTCATGACCCCAAGTTGACCTGTATGACCTGACGTGTCCCAGATGACCTCCGTGACCTCCAGTTGAGCTCTGATGACTCCAAGCTGACCTCTGTGAACTGATATGTCCCAGATGACCTCCAATTGAGCTCACTGATGACCCCCAAGTTGATCTCTGTGACCTGACGTGTCCCATATGACCTCTGCGACCTCTAAGTGACCTCTCTGATGACCTTAAGCTGACCTCTGTGACCTGACGTGTCCCAGATGACCTCCGTGACCTCCAATTGAGCTCTGATGACTCCAAGCTGACCTCTGTGACCTGATATGTCCCAGATGACCTCCAATTGAGCTCTTTGATGATCCTAAGCTCAGCTGACCTCTGTGACCTGACGTGTCCCAGATGACCCTCAGTTGAGCTCTGTGATGACCCCAAGTTGACCTCTGTGACTTGACGTGTCCCATATGACCTCTGGGACATCAAGTGACCTCTCTGATGACTTCAAGCTGATCTCTGTGACCTGACATGTCCCAGATGACCTCCAATTGAGCTCTCTGATAACCCCAAGCTGACCTCTGTGACCTGACATGTCCCATATTACCTCTGTGACCTATAAGTGACCTCCCTCATGACCCCAAGTTGACCTGTATGACCTGACGTGTCCCAGATGACCTCCGTGACCTCCAATTGAGCTCTGATGACTCCAAGCTGACCTCTGTGACCTGATATGTCCCAGATGACCTCCAATTGAGCTCTTTGATGATCCTAAGCTCAGCTGACCTCTGTGACCTGACGTGTCCCAGATGACCCTCAGTTGAGCTCTGTGATGACCCCAAGTTGACCTCTGTGACTTGACGTGTCCCATATGACCTCTGGGACATCAAGTGACCTCTCTGATGACTCCAAGCTGATCTCTGTGACCTGACATGTCCCAGATGACCTCCAATTGAGCTCTCTGATAACCCCAAGCTGACCTCTGTGACCTGACATGTCCCATATTACCTCTGTGACCTATAAGTGACCTCCCTCATGACCCCAAGTTGACCTGTATGACCTGACGTGTCCCAGATGACCTCCGTGACCTCCAATTGAGCTCTGATGACTCCAAGCTGACCTCTGTGACCTGATATGTCCCAGATGACCTCCAATTGAGCTCACTGATGACCCCCAAGTTGACCTCTGTGACCTGACGTGTCCCATATGACCTCTGCGACCTCTAAGTGATCTCTCTGATGACCTTAAGCTGACCTCTGTGACCTGACGTGTCCCAGATGACCTCCGTGACCTCCAATTGAGCTCTGATGACTCCAAGCTGACCTCTGTGACCTGATATGTCCCAGATGACCTCCAATTGAGCTCTTTGATGATCCTAAGCTGACCTGACCTCTGTGACCTGACGTGTCCCAAATGACCCTCAGTTGAGCTCTGTGATGACCCCAAGTTGACCTCTGTGACTTGACATGTCCCATATTACCTCTGTGACCTATAAGTGACCTCCCTCATGACCCCAAGTTGACCTGTATGACCTGACGTGTTCCAGATGACCTCCGTGACCTCCAATTGAGCTCTGATGACTCCAAGCTGACCTCTGTGACCTGATATGTCCCAGATGACCTCCAATTGAGCTCACTGATGACCCCCAAGTTGACCTCTGTGACCTGACGTGTCCCATATGACCTCTGCGACCTCTAAGTGATCTCTCTGATGACCTTAAGCTGACCTCTGTGACCTGACGTGTCCCAGATGACATCCGTGACCTCCAATTGAGCTCTGATGACTCCAAGCTTATCTCTGTGACCTGATATGTCCCAGATGACCTCCAATTGAGTTCACTGATGACCCCCAAGTTGATCTCTGTGACCTGACGTGTCCCATATGACCTCTGCGACCTCTAAGTGACCTCTCTGATGACCTTAAGCTGACCTCTGTGACCTGACGTGTCCCAGATGACCTCCGTGACCTCCAATTGAGCTCTGATGACTCCAAGCTGACCTCTGTGACCTGATATGTCCCAGATGACCTCCAATTGAGCTCTTTGATGATCCTAAGCTGACCTCTGTGACCTGACGTGTCCCAGATGACCCTCAGTTGAGCTATGTGATGACCCCAAGTTGATCTCTGTGACTTGACGTGTCCCATATGACCTCTGTGACATCAAGTGACCTCTCTGATGACTCCAAGCTGATCTCTGTGACCTGACATGTCCCAGATGACCTCCAATTGAGCTCTCTGATAACCCCAAGCTGACCTCTGTGACCTGACATGTCCCATATTACCTCTGTGACCTATAAGTGACCTCCCTCATGACCCCAAGTTGACCTGTATGACC
Organism: Amphibalanus amphitrite; assembly: GCF_019059575.1. Classification (NCBI taxonomy): domain Eukaryota; kingdom Metazoa; phylum Arthropoda; class Thecostraca; order Balanomorpha; family Balanidae; genus Amphibalanus; species Amphibalanus amphitrite. The sequence continues at coordinate 198,272 of NW_024881990.1, forward strand.
TAACGTGTCCCAGATGACCTCCGTGACCTCCAATTGAGCTCTGATGACTCCAAGCTGATCTCTGTGACCTGATATGTCCCAGATGACCTCCAATTGAGTTCACTGATGACCCCTCAAGTTGATCTATGACCTGCCGTGTCCCATATGACCTCTGCGACCTCTAAGTGACCTCTCTGATGACCTTAAGCTGACCTCTGTGACCTGACGTGTCCCAGATGACCTCTGTGACCTCAAGTGACCTCTCTGATGACTCCAAGCTGATCTCTGTGACCTGACATGTCCCAGATGACCTCCAATTGAGGTATCTGATAACCCCAAGCTGACCTCTGTGACCTGACATGTCCCATATGACCTCTGTGACCTCTAAGTGACCTCCCTCATGACCCAAAGTTGACCTGTGTGACCTGTCGTGTCCCATATGACCTCTGCGACCTCTAAGTGATCTCTCTGATTACCCCAAGCTGACCTCTGTGACCTGACGTGTCCCAGAAGACCCCCAATTGAGCGCTGTGATGACCATAAGTTGACCTCTGTGACCTGACGTGCCCCCAAGTTGCCCTTTGTAACCGACGTGTCTCAGATGACCCCCATGACCTTCAATCGAGCTCTATGATGACCCCAACTTGACATCTGTGACCTGACGTGTCCCATATGACCTCTGTAGCCTCTACGTGACCTCTCTGATGACCCCTAAGCTGACCTCTGTGAGCTGACGTGTCCCAGATGACCCCCATGATCTCCAACAGAGCTCTGTGATGACCCCAAGTTGACCTCTGTTACCTGACGTGTCGCTGAAGACCTCCGTGACCTTTATTTGAGCTCTGATGACTCCGAGCTGACCTCTGTGACCTGACATGTCCCAGATGAACTCCAATTGAGCTCTCTGCTAACCCCAAGTTGACCTCTGTGACCTGACGTGTCTCAGATGACCCTGAATTGAGCTCTGTGAAGACCCTAAGTTGACCTCTGTGACCTGACGTGCCCCCAAGTTGCCCTTTGTGACTTACGTGTCTCAGATTGCCTCCGTGGTCTCCAATATAGTTCTGTGATGACCCCAAGTTGACCTGTGTGACTTGGCGTGTCCCATATGACCTCTGTGACCTCTAAGTGACCTCTCTGATGACTCCAAGTTGACCTTTGTGACCTGACGTGTCCCAGATGACCCCCATGTCTCTCTCTCTCTGTCTCTCTGTCTCTCTCTCTCTCTCTCTCTCTCTCTCTCTCTCTCTCTCTCTCTCTCTCTCTCTCTCTCTCTCTCTCTCTCTCTCTCTCTCTCTCTCTCTCTTCTCTCTCTCTCTCTCTCTCTCTCTCTCTCTCTCTCTCTCTCTCTCTCTCTCTCTCTCTCTCTCTCTCTCTCCCTCTCTCTCTCTCTCTCTCCCTCTCTCTCTCTCTCTTTCTCTTCACGTGCCGGTGTCGCGGATCCTATAGGCAAATTTTGTACATACCAGTGTTGATCCCAAGTCTCTGACCGGACATGTATTTTTCCTTCCCTTAGGATGCCGGCGGCGGCGACGACAGTGCGCCGGCGCACATCTCTATGGAGGTGGACACGGCGACCCGTGGGCGACCGCCGCTGCCGCGGTTTGCTACAGGTGGCCATGGCCACTAATCTGTTGGAGGAGGCGCCCCCGGCACAGGTCCCAACCGCCGGAGACGCGGCAGAGACCGGGCAGTGGGCTGGCTTCCAGTAGCGATACGACGCGGTCGTGACAGCGTCTCAGTGCACAGGAGCTGCGGCTGTGGACGATTGTTGAGAGACGGCGCGGGGCACCGATAGAAGCTTGTCTGCTAGAGATCAAATCCTGTCTGCTGGTGGTATATAATGCCGCGTAGCCCCGTGTCCGTGATGATCTTTTAAGGCCGAGCTAGCTACACTAAGCGTGACCGTCCAGGAAACTAGAAAGCACCCACGTGTACTGCGTGTTCGTGCTCACTGGATTCCCTTGATACCCGTAGTTACGTGACCCGCCGACAGGTGGGACCGGTGGCGTTCGCCCTGCCCGCCACCGGCAGTGCGTGCTCGCTTTCGGCAGAGCTCGGAGCTCCCTGTGCGTGGCCCAGTCGCCGGTATTTGAGGCGGTTCGGGTCTCCGCATGTGCTTTGAGCGGTGCGGAGATGGAGGAGGCTATCCGCGAGTTGGCGGAAAAAGTGAGTGCCATCGAGGCATCAGTGCGCGTCATTGACGCTCGTGTGAGTGAGCCCAACGCCGGTCGTCGGCACGTGGCTCCAACGGCTCTCAGTGCAGCCGAGGCTGCTGAGCCCAGTGAGAAGCAGGAGCAGCCGAGTTTCGGCGCGTCAGCAGATCTGCAGGCTGACTTTCGAGCGATTCGGGACAGCCTGAGCAAGGTCAAGCTCCCTCAGGACTTGGTGGTTGGTGACTCCCGAGCCGGAATCGGCAAGGCTGATCTAGCGCGCTTCCAGGTCATCCAGAAGTGCGCCCGTTTCCAGGAAACCGCCTTGAAGATACTGTCTTCGGCGCAGGTAGCTGATCCAGTGATTGACCAGCTCACAACCGTGACGTTGGCTCAGCTCAGGTTCCTACAAGAGGAGTACACTCATCTGATTGTCTCCAACCAGTTCGACGACTCTACGGCGCAGCTGTTCAAAACGCTGCAACACAACCCGGCGACCTTCACGCCTGGAGCAGTGGAAAATCTCCAGCGCGCCGTGGCCATTGCCGGGGCGCGGCAGCATTCTCGTCAGGTCAGCCAAGTTCCTGACCGTGGTCGCTGGCGAGGTCCAGCACCGCAGGGCCAACGGTTATACGGCGGCGCGGTGTCGTCTGATTGGCGGAGCCGCGGTCGTCCCGGCCTGCCGCCGTCACGTGACCTGCCGAGGTCGAGTCAGTCTGGTGGGGCGGGGGCCGGAGCTGCGGACTGATAGTGAGAGTGGACATGGTGCTGCGGCCGGAGGCCTGGGCGGGGATCGGTGCGTCTGATACAGTACTTAACTGGGTGACGGAGGGCGTGCCCATCCCCCTCGTGCGTGAACCCGAGCGTAGAGTGTTCACCAATCCAGTGTTTAGTGGTGCAGAGAAAACGTTTTTGGACCAAGAAATCAGTGCGCTGGAAGAGAGGGGTATTATTCGGCGGGTTCGCGACATGCCCCATTGTGTATCGCCGCTGAAGGTAGTACCCAAGAGTGGCGGCAAGTTCAGACTGATATGCGACCTCAGGTACGTGAACTCGCATTGTGACACGCCAAAATTTTCTTCTGAGGGTATTGATGTGCTGCCGGAGATAGTGCGCGGTGGTGAGCAGGCTGTCACCGTAGACCTGAAGGATGGTTTTTATCATTTTCCGATCAGGGCTGAGTTCCGAACGTATTTAGGGTTTCAGTTTGGCGGTTTTTGGTGGGTGTGGTGCTGTCTACCGTTTGGCTTGCAATGTTCGCCGTTTTTCTTCCACAAATGTATTCGTGTTGTCGTCGAGTATTTGCGTGGTCCTACTCACTCTCTATCCCTGATGGCATATGTGGATGATTTTTATCTTTGCTCGTCAAAAACACGAATTCAGGAGGACATGCGCGTACTGTTGGATACCCTCAAGGCACTGGGGCTTACGGTTAATTTTAATAAGTCCTGTCTCACGCCGTCAGATTCAGTTACGTATTTAGGGTTTGACGTTCACTGTGCGTCTGCGTCTCGACCGCCTTTGATAACAGTTCCGAAGGCTAAAATCCGCAAGCTAAAACAGGACATTTCGAGGTCACTGAAACGTTCTAACGTGTCAGCTAGGGTGCTGGCTCGAATGGCCGGTCGTTGCGTTAGTATGCTCGCCGCGGTGTTCCCCGCAAAGTTGAAACTTCGCAATGTGTACCGACTTTTGAATTCCAGGTCGTCTTGGGGGTCGCTGCTGACGTGGTCCCCCGGAGCCAGGGACGATCTGTCGTGGTGGGTGTCCTCTCTGGACAGCTGGAACGGCCGGCTGCTGGTGCCGCCAGCTGCTTGCGATCTGCAGCTCGCCACCGACGCCTCGGGCTCCGGCTGGGGAGCCGTTCTCTCGGCGCACAGTTGTCAGCTGGCGTCCGGGTTCTGGGACTGTCGGGTGAGTGGCGAGTCTGTCAACTATCGAGAGCTGCTCGCGGTATATTTGGCACTCCTTTCATTCCGTTCAGCGTTAGTTGGGAAAACAGTGGAGATTCTGTCTGACAATGTTGCTACTGTGGCGCACATTAATAATTTTGGATCTTCCAATATTCGCTTGGATAGTGTCGCCCAAGATATATGGGCATTTGCGTTACAGAATGGCATGTCGCTTGTCGCGCATCATATAGCGGGTGTTTCAAACACAGGTCCAGCCGTTTAGCAGAAACGGCTTTTACGATTATCCATATTTTCCTTGAGCTACCGTATGCCCACGCAAGCGTGATAACGAGCGAGTACCATGCCGATAATACGATATGTATGAACAAGAATATCTTGTGATTGAAATTGCACAGCCATGCACTACCGAAGTTCATCGCTGAAATTGCATCTAGACCTGTGTAATTTCTTACTAACAGTAAGAAGCTCGACAGTAGTTTCGGTAGCAGACAGTATGTAGACTACTTGTGTCTTGTAGACAGTAGAGCTCGTCTTGACGGCGAAATGTCATTGTCCAATTTTTCACTGTCCGGCGACCGCGGGATGACATTAACACTGTATGTCACGCCGTGCACATTATGAGCTGACCTTTCCGTGACCTCTCACTGGTAGCCCGCTACATAGCGCCATGAGGGGTCGTTGTGTCTGTCGTTAGGCGTCCCGGCCGGTCCGCCGGTCTCCGGCTGTCTGGGTGACGAGCGGCGTCTGTGGCGACCCCGCTCAGGACGCACCAGCCGCTGGCTCTCCAGCAGACGGCGCACGACCTGGGTGTTGCCTGCTGCCATTATCCATTATCCATTAGCAATCCACATGTGCCTTTGTCTGTTTTCGTTGTGAATAAATGTTTGCCTTGACAAGCGAGCTGAAACATCTTTCAATCGCCCAGTGTCATTCGATGCAATACCCGATCACATGCCGTCGAAAAGGTTATCTCACTCCACGCTGGGGCTCCAAGATTTTCGCGCCTGATGGGGGAGGGGCTGAACCGTGAACCCCCCAGTGAAGGGGCTGAACAGCCCCCCCATTCCCTCGATTTCAACTCAGCTCCTTGACTAGATACGTGTGTTGGTACTTGGTAGTATTAGAACGAGTATTAGAACTCTACCTGAGACGAGGCCACTTGAAGCACCTGGTGCCCTCACCCTGCTGACCTTGAAAGACACGAGCCTAAACTTTTAGTGTAGCACATATGCATGCTAAGGCGTGCCAAAGAACGGCGGCGCTACCGTCTGATCGCTTTCAAAATGACCTCACTCTATTTCTCGTCAAAAACTGTAGCTTCATCACCAGGGTTCTATATTTACTTTGAAACTGAACACGCCCAGCGCTGGCACACACGCGGAGCGGCTTCACATGCGTATACACTCGGTCATCACATGTGGGCATTACACGAGGCCCGGCCGAACAGAACTTGGTGCCGCTAGCGGCCTGGTAGTGCACGGTCAGGCACGGCTCGAAGCCGACGCCACTGACGACGGCGAAGCGCTCCATGTCCTTGACTAGCTGTGCGGGACCGATGCGGTCCACGAAGCGGAAAGGTCCGCCAGTGAGTGGCGGGAAGCCGAGACCCAACACGCCGGCTTCGAGGTCGCCACGTCGAGACCTGTCAAAATGCGGTGCACTTAAGGCCTACAACTGAGGCAACCACAATCACGAGTCAGGAGTTAGGTTAATGGTGGCAATACGATTCATATAAATAGATTAAGGTAGATAAATCAGGCTATGAACTGAATTATTCGAGTCACATCCACCTTCTCAGCTAGCAATGTGAATCTCTCACCGATGTCGGGCTCGTCTTCCATAGCCTGTTCGGTGAGCCCCAGAAGCCGGGCGCCATCCACAGAGCGGGCGACGAACGCGTCGGCGTACTGGGCCAGACCGAGAGAGCGCAGCCAGCCGCCCACCGGAACGCAGCTCCATTCAGAGACCTGACAAAGAACGGAACGGTCACTCTACCTGTACCATAACATTGCAATATTTTCACTGTCCACGTAGCCATCGGGAGTCGGTGTGCCGAACCCTACCTGCGTGGTAGCAGCGCGAAGCGGAGCGCTGGGCATCGGGTGCACCACGACCGGCGCCGGCACTCCCACCGGCCACAGCATCACGGCTCAGTCTTAACAGCCTAATATCAGCAAACATCCGTCTCTAGAAAACCAGCAGCACGTGACGTACCGCTAGTAGCCCTGTAGTGCTCGCAGCAGCGTCAAGCTCTCCTGGCGCCAAAAGCGCAGACGGCGTCACGTGGCTCCCGCAGCTGCCATCCAACACCAGGGGGCAGGCGCCGTCCAGGGCCACCGCCAGCTGCTGCAGCTGGGTCAGCAGCTCGGCCTCCCGGCACGGCCGGCGCAGGGTCGGAGGACGAAGCGACAGCGCGCCGTCAGTTAGAGGTGACAGCCGGGTCAGCGCCGGCCGGTCCTCGGGCGGCAGCTCGCGGCGCACGGTCTCCTCGGCGGCACAGAGCTCAACTGAGGGTCATCTGGGACACGTCAGGTCACAGAGGTCAGCTTAGGATCATCAAAGAACTCAATTGGAGGTCATCTGGGACATATCAGGTCACAGAGGTCAGCTTGGAGTCATCAGAGCTCAATTGGAGGTCACGGAGGTCATCTGGGACACGTCAGGTAACAGAGGTCAGCTTAAGGTCATCAGAGAGGTCACTTAGAGGTCGCAAAGGTCATATGGGACACGTCAGGTCACAGAGATCAACTTGGGGGTCATCAGTGAACTCAATTGGAGGTCATCTGGGACATATCAGGTCACAGAGATCAGCTTTGAGTCATCAGAGCTCAATTGGAGGTCACGGAGGTCATCTGGGACACGTCAGGTCACACAGGTCAACTTGGGGTCATGAGGGAGGTTACTTAAAGGTCACAGAGGTCATATGGGACATGTCAGGTTATAGAGGTCAGCTTGGGGTTATCAGAGAGCTCAATTGGAGGTCATCTGGGACATGTCAGGTCACAGAGATCAGCTTGGAGTCATCAGAGAGGTCACTTGATGTCACAGAGGTCATATGGGACACGTCAAGTCACAGAGGTCAACTTGGGGTCATCACAGAGCTCAACTGAGGGTCATTTGGGTGACGTCAGGTCACAGAGGTCAGCTTAGGATCATCAAAGAGCTCAATTGGAGGTCATCTGGGACATATCAGGTCACAGAGGTCAGCTTGGAGTCATCAGAGCTCAATTGGAGGTCACGGAGGTCATCTGGGACACGTCAGGTCACAGAGGTCAGCTTAAGGTCATCAGAGAGGTCACTTAGAGGTCGCAGAGGTCATATGGGACACGTCAGGTCACAGAGGTCAACTTGGGGGTCATCAGTGAGCTCAATTGGAGGTCATCTGGGATATATCAGGTCACAGAGGTCAGCGCCTTGGAGTCATCAGAGCTCAATTGGAGGTCACGGAGGTCATCTGGGACACGTCAGGTCATACAGGTCAACTTGGGGTCATGAGGGAGGTCACTTAGAGGTCACAGAGGTCATATGGGACATGTCAGGTCACAGAGGTCAGCTTGGGGTTATCAGAGAGCTCAATTGGAGGTCATCTGGGACATGTCAGGTCACAGAGATCAGCTTGGAGTCATCAGAGAGGTCACTTGATGTCACAGAGGTCATATGGGACACGTCAGGTCACAGAGGTCAGCTTGGGGTCATCAAAGAGCCCAATTGGAGGTTACGGAGGTCATCTGGGACATGTCAAGTCACAGAGGTCAACCTGGATCATCACAGAGCTCGATTGAAGGTCATGGGGGTCATCTTGGACACGTCAGGTCACAGAGGTCAGCTTGGGGTAATCAGAGAGATCACTTAGAGGTCGCAGAGGTCATATGGGACATGTCATGTCACACAGGTCAACTTGGGGTCATGAGGGAGGTCACTTAGAGGTCACAGAGGTCATATGGGACATGTCAGGTCACAGAGGTCAGCTTGGGGTTATCAGAGACCTCAATTGGAGGTCATCTGGGACATGTCAGGTCACAGAGATCAGCTTGGAGTCATCAGAGAGGTCACTTGAGGTCACAGAGGTCATATGGGACACATCAAGTCACAGAGGTCAACTTGGGGTCATCACAGAGCTCTGATGGAGATCATGGGGGTCATCTGGGACACATCAGCTCACAGAGGTCAACTTGGGATCATCATAGAGGTCACATAGAGGTTACAGAGGTCATATGAGACACGTCAGGTCACAGATGTCAACTTGGGGTCATCACATTGCTCAATTGGAGACCACTGACGCAGCTGAGACACGTCGGTCACAAAGGGCAACTTGGGGGCACGTCAGGTCACAGAGGTCAACTTATGGTCATCACAGAGCTCAACTGGGGGTCTTCTGGGACATGTCAGGTCACAGAGTTCAGCTTAGGGTCATCAGAGAGATCACTTAGAGGTTACAGAGGTCATATGGGACACGTGAGGTCCCAGAAGTCAAGTTGGGGTCATCACAGAGCTCAAATGGAGGTCATCTGGGACATGCCAGGTCACAGAGGTCAGCTTAGAGTTATCAGAGCTAAACTGGAGGTCACGGAGGTCATCTGGGACACGTCAGGTCAAAAAGGTCAACTTGGGGTCATCGCAGAGCTCATTGGAGGTCATGGGGGTCATCTGGGACACGTTTTTGGAATCGGGTGAATTTTGGGGGATGACCCTTGCAACGTCCAACACCGCCTTTCTGGATTCGCCAGTAGTTGCTGGAATGGTGTTAGGCTACTTCCAATTCCTGAATGCCCCAATAAATGTGAAATAGCATATTATGGACCATTTTCAACACTCTTGCTGCCTCGCTGGCATGGATGGAGGCCTCATAGACGACCTGTCAGTTCAAGCTCTATAACTTGCATTAGCATCAACGGATTGCAACAAAATTTTCAGGATTTCAAGTTCAAACAATTTTACACGTACCACGTAAATTTCGAGGCAATGACCCGAATGACCTGTGACCTATTCGGTATACCCCAAGGCAAGGTCAACTTGCGACACTGACACTACTTACGACTGCTATTTCAATTTTGTAAGTTGTGTCGCAAATCAGGCAACATACAATACATTAAAATTACAATAACCCACACCAAAACACACTATACCTACCAAATCAAGTTCTTCAGCACCCCTAAGGCCAGTGCACTGGCACGGGGCACGCGGGGCACGTCCAAGGTCAAATCGCGTTTCTCAGATTTTCGGTTTGTTATTTTCATCAAGGTTTTGATAGGTGCTCGCACGGTAGCCATGTTGGGATAGGTGAATTAAAGGTTAAATTATTTAAATATTTTAAAATAATTTAAGACCTGCCAAGCCTAACAATACGCAGAATAATAACCAGCATTAAAAATTGTATTGGGATAAAAATTTATATGTGAATCGAAAGGGTCCGCTAAAAATGACCTTGACCTTTGACCCGTCATTTCTCCGTAGTTTGACCTTGCCAAAACAAGAAAAACCAGCAGTAGCATCTCCAACATTGGTTGCATTATTGAGCAAAAAATTATTGAAATCTAAGGGGTCCTCCTTTCTCACCTGGCCACGTGGTCACTTCCACTTCCTGTATTACACATACGTGACCTTGATTCTGACCTTTGACCTACTATATATCAGTTCGTGCTGCTTGCCAAAGTAAGAAACTGATATTTTTGAAATCAGCTCTTCATGGACTATAGTTGTACCAATTTTTACGAGAATCCAAAGGGTCCGCCGAGAATGACCTTGAACTTTGACCTAAGATTCCTCAGTTCTTAGGGGGTGCCAAGCCTAGGTGATTTATTTTCGTAATAAGCATGTCCTGGTCTATCTATCCTGTTAATTTAAATTGATTCTGAGGGGTCCGTTTTTGTCATTTTTTCCACGAATGTGGTGCTGGAATCCGAATCCGAATTTGAAGCCAACTTTATGAACGTGTCAGCAACTGCGTGAGAATTCGTCGAGATGGCCTTGATTCGTCGCAGTTTCTTTCCGTTGTGGTTTGGTGGGTTTAGGTGTATGCGTGGTAGGGTAGGGGGGCACGGTAAAAAATATTTTTGGAGCTACCTTGACTCTTCATCTTGGCGATATTGATAAAGTATTAAAGTATTTTTTCAAAGCCCGGTTCTTTGGTAATTTTCTTCTTGACGGGAATCCTCAAAACTGGATATCAATATCAAGATTTTTCACAAAGACTTGGATATTTTGGTAGTCATTAAGATATTTTCCAGGTTCCATGACATACTTGCAAATTGAACTTTGCTAGCTTATTTGTTTACTGTCTTCCGATTATCTGTTTTACATTGTTGAGTCGCAAGCTGAAGCTACGGCTAGATACATAAGGTGTGATCCATGATGATGGTGATGTGTTAATGCGTGCTTGTCTTGTCTGTGAAGTAACGGTGTGAAAATGATTTCAGTCACTCCCTCTGTAGGTACCTATTTAACCAATACCGATCCAGAACTAGCAGATTCAAAGATTTAGGGGCTGAAAATGGGGTTTATCAGAGCATGATCTGAAGTTGTAGCAGCTCCGGCAGAAGCCTGGCCTGGCTGAAGAGCTTGGAGCCAAACTGCTGTTGAATTAAAACAATTATAGAATTATGTATCTTCCAGTAATGAGCTTATGCTAGAATGGTTACTATCACATATGCAGGCTTCTATCTACAGCAAAGATATCTAATGTCATGATGGTGGTGTTGCTGAATGCATGTCACACACTTTTATTGCCCTTTAAACCTTTTCTTCCATTGATAGCGATATGCTTACCATGTGCAAAGGTGCATACTGCATAGTTAGGGTGCCTGATTCTGTTATGTCTGTATTAATTAATGGATACTGATAATGTGCATCCTCAGTCGGGCGCACTATGGTATCGGCAGTCCATTTATAGAAACGTTTCTATTTTTGGAAGAAAGTTCCAAAAATGGAAACGCTAAAAACCAACTGTTCCAATAATGGAAACGCTCCGTTTCTATTTTCGGAAACGCAAGGAGCACATAAACCTGTTCGGTAGTTTCCGCAACAAACCATAGATTTCCGCATCAAACGAAGGCCACCAATAAAAAGACCGCATTTCGCTTCATAATTCCAACGTTGAACAGAAAAATCGGCTGTTGAACAGGCTTGCATGGTCCACTTCCTTTTGTAAACAATAGATTTTTTCATGATAGGTGAACTTTTATGTGTCATTAATGAAATATATCTCATTTTTTTGTGGAAAAATTTGATTTTCACAAGAATGACAATTTTTTAATTGACAGACTTGCTGTCTGGTATTCATTAATATTTTACATTGCTGTAAAGCAAGCCCTGAATGGCGTGTTGGTGACCACGTGCGGAGATCGTCTCTCCGGCTTTGGAAGGCGGTAAGTTGGAAAATATTTCGTACAGATGCTTCTAAGTGGGCAAACTGAACTTGTTAGCACCCATTTAACTTACGAATGTGTGAAAGTTGGTAGAATGTATGTAAATAATTGCATTAAAGGTCTGATATGTTACTGCTTGTCGGAAGCGATCCAAGCTGTCGTCCAGTTTTAAACGATTCAATTATATAAAAAAGTGATGACAAGGTGTTATAAACAATTTCTATGGATAGGGAAATGCTCAAACTGTTCTAATTGCCCACTTTGCACCGTATTAGTTCAGTAGGCCTTCAGTTAGTGCCTGTGTAAGGCCCATTGAATAATGCTTTATGAAGCACAGTTTCCATTTTTGGAACAAATGACGAATTTTAACTCAAGTTGTACATACAGCTCACAGATGCAGTAGGTTATATGTATTTCAACTCTTATTTGCATTTAATGTTTTTAGAAGCACTTTCTGCCTTTCTCATTTCTAATAATCCACGAGAAGGTTGGAAAAGGTGCACGCTCCGACAGCATGAAATGCGAACCGGAGCTTCTGAACTGGCCTGATTAGGCCGAAGTTTAACTCCAACCTTACTTAAAAAGCCTTGCTTTTCTTGGGAAGCCAGAGTCTGTTAACCGCAATTCAGGGCACATCGCGACGCTTACTGCAGTCACGCATGCATGCTTGCAACAGTTAAAATATGTTATAATGTGGGTTTCGTAAGCAGTAGCAGCTTAGTAGGCAAGACGGTTGGACAGTTCTGGGGTTTATGTAGGTGCCTAGAAATTGGGGACTTTCCCCAGAAGACACATTTTCATAAGCATTATTGTACCAACATCAGCTTTCGGGCACCATGCCCAAGCAATTGGAGGACCATTCATGCGAAATTTTGATGCAAAGGGAAATCACCCATATTGGAACATGTACCGGCATCAATAGCTCGGCAATTACTTAGAGGGCGTGGGGTAGACAGGCCCACATATCAATAATATGGGTGCTTATGCCTTTTCCTGTGTTGGCTCATAGTTTCCATTTTTGGAACCTTCCGTTTCCAAAAATGGAACGTTGACAAGGGTTTGCGTCAGGGCATCAGATTCGCCATTTGCGTACGAAAATATTGTTGGATTTTACTGTTTTGGGAAAAAACATATCGAAGAAGACACGCCAGCTGAAAAGACTACTATTAACTTAAGAAATACAGAAATATGCCTGCTTAAAAATTGGCGTTTCTAATTTTGGAACTGGCGTTTCCATAAATGGAACAAAGTGCCTTCCAAATTTGGAAACGTTTCCTTTAATAGATACGTATCCATAAATGGACTGCCGATACCATAGTGCGCCCGACTGTCCTGGACCTGTCTGTTTTTCAGAATTGAATTAAAAATGGCAAAGCAGCATCTACTGTATGTGGCATTTTTAGCCACTCTTCTGGTGCCACACATCTTGGCCAATGGTAGGTACATTATGTGCATTGTCCTTTTTTTCTTTGTTCTTTTTTGTTGTTGAAGCAGGTATGAATTACATGGTTAAAGGAAATAGTTCACTTTCCTGAAATTAGTATTTTGCTATGGATTCATGTTTTTTTATGCTCAAAATGATCAGAAAATAAAACAAAACGTTTTTGTAAAAAGGATTATTTGCTATATTTTAGTATAAGAAGAACTATATTCTATATAAAATAATGTTTGACGCGGAAGCTTATTACGCGTTGACCAATCATATTGCGTAGGACAAACCCATCGGCTGTAAGCAGCGTTCTGATTGGCTGACGATGACGTGACTGCATTCCTCAGCAAGGCACGCATTCCTCTGCAAGGCACTCTTTTCGGAACGAAAAATGGAATATCTTCGTCTAGGGTGATCGTTGGGCCGTTAAAGCTTCTGATTTGTGCTAGTCTCAGCGCAAGCAACAAAACTGCTATTCCAGTTCCAAACCCCATGTTAAAAGTGAACTATTTCCTTTAACTGCCAATATGTGCATTAAAATCAACATGTGAAGGTTGCAGGCATGAGGCATGTAAGGTTTTCTGCTTTTTAGCTGACTGCTCTACTGGCATCTGGCTTTCATAATTTTCTTCAGGATATTCGTGTAAAAGCTGTGCCAATGTCACACGCTACAGTATTTACATATTGTGTTACATTGATGTTACATGGCTGATGTACATGCAGTCATGAACTTAGGTATCACCCTATCAAATAATTTGCTCAATAATGGTGGCAAAGGAAGGCTTTTATTTGACACAGTGTCATAGTATTGCCTTTGAAACAGGGTTCTTAGTGGAATATTTGGACTGTATTTGGATCAAATAGCTTAGAATATGGAAAATAAACCACAACATATTTTTCTTCACTGTTTTTAGGCTTCCTAAACACTGAACAAGTACCTACCTAATCTAATATTGCTTGCTGAGGACTTTATGACATCTAAATCTGAGAGCAGCCTTCCACTTCAGAGATGAAGTGTAATGAATGGTGGTTGTGCTTACTGCTTAACATTGTGGTAGCCTAATATGTAATTATTAATAGTGCCTATTGTCCAGAGATGGGCCACGGAAAGGTTGTTCACAGTTTGGTGCTGTATCGGGAGGCGCAAAGGCTGGTGTGGGAGCCGGGAGGGGAGGGTGGGTTTCTGTTACCAACGGGTCGGAGAGCGCTTGGTGACGGTCACCTTTCTCCGGGGGTGGTGAACTGCAGAGCCGGGCCCCTGCGACGTCGAGCCGCCGCTCAACTGCACGGCCTGCCTGGCGCTGGCCCCCGACTGCAGCTGGTTCGTCTGCGAACAGGACGGCAGCGCGCTGTGTGCCAACACGACCGCAGGCGCCGCAGAGGGCTGCCACCCGGGCAATGCCACCGACTGTACCGGTGAGCCGACCCGGCCGGCAGGGCCATGTGTGCTCTAGGGGAACCGAGCCCAGACGGGCCAGTCTGTGTGCTCGACGGCCGGTGTTGTGTCGATGGTACGCCGCCACCAAGAGAGGGTGCCGCAGGCGGCAGAGTTGACGGGGTCTCCTTTTTCTGCAGAAGCCGGCCCGGATGATCCGACGACCACCGTGTTCCCCACTACCACTGAGCCGCCTACGACCACTGAGCCGCCCACCACCGAGCCGCCCACCACCGAGCCTCCTACTGAGCCGCCCACCACTACCGAGCCTCCTACTGAGCCGCCCACCACTACCGAGCCTCCTACTGAGCCGCCGACCACTACCGAGCCTCCAACTGAGCCGCCCACCACTACCGAGCCGCCGCCCACCACTGAGGCGCCTACCGAGCTGCCCACCACCACAGAAGGTGGGGACTGGGGATACTGCGTGTAGGCAAAGAGTCGAGCAAATTGACTGAGTGTACCCCCAGGCCAGCGTGGCGGCTATTCAATTCATCATCGATCAAAGCCATCGTGCTCTTACCTGTGAAACATAAGCATGATCTGTAAATATCTTCACATATTTATTGTGTGTTTGTTAAATCAGTTTCTGCTCTAATCGGACAGGATTCCGGTAGTCTTATACATGCAAACTAAATTGAGGTTTTGAGGTTTTGTTTTTAAATTTAGGTAACTTGGCCAACATTGGTTCACGGCGTCTTGTACTGTAACAATAGGTACCTCGGAATTAAAATTGTCTCCCCTGGTCCCCGCACGTGCTGACGGCGTCCCTGCCTCGCCAGTGCCGACCACGATGGCTCCGCAGCCGACGCCGGGCCCGACTCCTGCGCCTCGCACCGGTGGCTTCAGCTTCGGCAGTTTCGTCGGTGAGTGTGACAGCCGCGCCGTCCCAAAATGTGGCGATCTTTGCTAGAAACGACATCGAAACGAAAATGTTTGCTCATTAGTACCTCCAATTTTAGGAGCAGTTTCCCGCTCCGTTGTACTGACAGTGTCTGCGCGTATGCTTGCATAAAATCCTACTACACAGATTTGTACATACATATACCAGTAAAACGCCTTTTGGGCGACCAACGGAGCGAGCGAGAGGATGGGCCTTGCACGTGCGAAATTGCGAGGGGGTACCTCCAACTAACTTTTGCACTGCACCCTACTAACCGGTCTTTAGCGATGTGCCAAATTTCAGCGCAATCGGCCTAGCCGTTCTCGAGATCTGGAAGCGGCACACTGCACGTGCGCACGTGCAAGCGGGGTCCAAACTGACTTTTGCAGGGCACCCTACTAACTGGTCCCCAACCGTGTACCAAATTTGAGCGCAATCGGCCCAGCCGTTCTCGAGATCTGGGAGCGCCCCCTGCACGTGCGCACGTGCTGTAGCACCCCAACCTTAACACATGCAGATGAATTATCTGATGGAGACCTAACTGTGTACCGAGTTTCAATTCAATCGGCCCAACCATTGTGCCGTTATTGAGGTTGCAATTTTGGGGGTTCTTAAAAAATGTCCAACTTTACCACGCGCCACGTGCGGTGGTTGGCAAGAACGCATGGTGTCCATCACACCACAGAACTTTTACGTCCAAGTGACATTCAGTAAAGAAGACCGCTTGTCAATCGGATGTCCCGTTCCTAAGATATTAGCTTTTGAAGAGCGTCCCCACGGCCGCTCATACTCAGGATTTTCCCTTCAGTATGAGACTCCGCTCGCTTCGCTCGCTCCGTAATAAACTTCTACTGTCCTTTTTCCTTTATCAGCGTCGAATTCCTTTGGTTTTCGACGCTGATCCCCGTTTTTGTGTATGAATTTTCCGCTATGACGCCCAATTTAATATATACTTGGACCCCGACGGTCGTGTCGCGGTGAGCTGCCACCGTGGGGTCTCCGATTGTCGGTACATTGATTCGGTACCCGGAATATGATGAATCACGTCACGGGCCGCGAATTGACGCACATATATCGCCAGAAACTGCTGTTTGTCCGCGAAATTCGGAGCTGCTCTGGCTGTGGCGATACCGTGTGTGGCACTTGCACCCTAATGTTTGTGGTTTGATTTGACGTTATCCCGTTCTTCATCTGATGTATGTTGTGCGTGGTGTTTGTCTCCACCGTTTTTTCCTCTACCTATCTACGCACTGTATTGTGGCCTGTGCTCCCATGGTCGTCCTACGATCTCCTTGCCCTGCGTCGTTTACTCACCATATGTGTCTGATCACGTGCTATCAGTGTACGATTTGTTTTGATCCGTGTCGGCTTGCGCCATGTACTGCTTTGTGCTGTTATCTGTTCTGTTTGTGGGCGCCGATGACCACTTAATCCGGGCGCCCAAAAACCCCAATTCATCATCATCATCATCTGTTCTGTTTGTTACGTGCGGGTGGTGTGCCTTATGAGTTATAAGTGTTACCTATGCCTTACCCTGCGCTCAGTCCGTGAGGCCGTCTGTCCCATTTGTGGCCCGGTATCGTGCTAACCGTAGGCGATGTCCTTTGCTGTAAGCACGCCGTGAACTGCTTCCATCTCCCGCCTGCCGCCTCCTTGTGTGTTAACCCGACCTCTCTCGCCGTATCGCAGGTGGCATGGTGTTCTGTATGGTGATTTTCGCCGGCGTGTTCGTCGGTCTCAAGATCTACCGCCGTCGGCAGGCCATGACTGGACGGTACAACAACCTGTGAGTTTGTCCCCTCGGCACCCCGCTGGTGGTGAACGGGTCAGCCTGTCCGACGCAGTTCGTTAGCTCGCGGATACTGGCAGCACGCAATTTTATTTGTCTATTTTGTTTTGTTACTGTTCTCGCTTTGCGATGCCCACGTTTGGTGTTGATGTGCTATCATTTTGTTCAATATTGTTATCATTTCAGTTGCACTAGTTGTGTCGCCCTGCCTCTGCAGTGTCTGTGGTGTCGGGCTTATCTACATTCACTGGCATGTTTCGTTACGTTCAGTTTCGTTTCTCACGTTATGTTTACTGTGTTGGTTGACGGTGGCTGCGACTCTCTCATTTGCAGGTAACCGGCGCGACCGACAAGGTCCGCCCCTGCGGACGGCGGCCCGTCAGTGGGCCCCTCTCTGAGACGGGAGGCGGGTCAGGAATTTGCCCACTCGGCGATAGGGCGATAGGGGATCCACGTCTGAACCCACGGCCGTATCTGGGGCGCGCGACCTTTGCCCTTCCGGCACTTCTCGGCAATGGGGTTACAGCGTGCCTTCAAATACCAGCTCAAAGTAGCGACTTCACACCGGAACTTGGAGATCAGCAATAGAAAGGATAGGACTGTCGGTGTGGAAACTCATTTCAATGAACAGATATGCATGTAATTCAACCTGTGCTAGCAGTTAAAATGTCAACGCGGGGCGCGGGCTCTCTTGATGGTTAAACATTACCTATTAATCTCGTATGCTTCACCTGTACAGTCACCAGCAGTTGCTACCCATCACCCCCGGACGGCGGGGGAGCAAGCTACCACCGCCCCTGCGAGACTAGCGCCGCCATGCGCCAAGAAGTGGAAACACCACGTGACTGACGCCACGTGAGGGCAGGGTCACGTGATGGAGGGGCGGAGCATAGTAGCTTTTGCGCCCGACACTAACTGAAATGCGGCGCTGTGATTGGGCGCCTTAGCATGAATGAAGCCCCGGCGCCAGAATCAGCCGTTCGCCTAATATGGAAAGTGAGCCTTTGCGTTTCACTGTTCTGTATTGGTTTGAGAGCCACGGCACCATACGAATTGAGAGCCCCTTTGAACGGGTCACCGCCCGAGGCACTGAGGCGACGGCTGTGCCGGGCAAAGTCTCGCCTGGTGGGAGAGGTGGGCCAGGGAAAGTGCGATCGAGCAGCCACTGGGACGTGGATTGGTATAATGCAACCACGACAAACGATGTCAGCAGCCTCTTCTCGTGTCATAGACAGTGTCTCTGACACGAAAAGCTAGACAGACAACGTGGGCAGTGCCCACTCAAAAGCTACTAAACGATCGATCCAGTTAAGAAGTTGGCGAGGTAGCCAGACCAAATAAAAAGTTTTTAATTCGATTTCGGTTGACAAATGACATACAAGCCCGCTGTGACGGACCAAAAAAGGAGCTGAACAGTTTATACAATTTCTAAAAAGCTCAACGGTTTAAAAATTCAAAAATTAAATGTTAAAATTCAGCCTGCATGTTTAAACTCTGGTCCGGCGCTGGCAGGAAGCTTATGTTGCCACTTGCAATTCCACTACGTTGTAATATAACCAAGAGTTCTGTGAGAGCAGCAACTGAAAGCCCCGTTGAGGGGGAGGGCGGCGCGAAACGGCCCCTCTCTCCTTTTCAGTCGATATCTCCTAAAGTATAGCAAATGTCGCCACCAAACTTTCAAGACCCCTCCGGGCATCATTTTTACACCTTGTGACCAATTTTTCCAGAGCTCTTATGAAAGGTTAGTCAGAAATGACGTCAGAGGGATGCCATGTTCTGTCATTTTCGACCCAATAAAAGGTTTAGCGGGAAGAGCTGTCACGCTTACAGTTTTGAAGATAACGAAAAATATTCAAGATAAAAAAGATGTAAAATAAACAGCGCTACCAAACTGCTAACTCTTATTTCCAAACACAAATTGATTTTGACCATCAAAACTATAGAAGTATAACACCCCGAAAATACCAACAACTTTCAAAATTATAACTGAAATATAGTATGTTATAGAACTATCTGCTCTAGATATGCCAAACTTAAACTCGATAGCTCCATTTTTAGCAAAGTTATGGCAAAAAAAACTACTAAAAATTTACTACGTAAAATTTTCAAATTCAATTTCTAGCCGTCACAGAACACACAAAGCAAGCCAAAAGCCACCATTGGATTTCTTGTGATGAGCTGCATCGAATAGATACCCCTTTTATGCAAAATATCAACTTTAAATTTGACCTTCTTTGACCTGGCTTTGACCTGACCTCCACCAGAATGTAATCTAAACTGGCCCCAATGGCCGTCTAGCTCACACCATTGAATTTTAAATGTAAAATTGGCCATAAAACATGTATCACACGACCCTAGCATAGTTGGGTTCATATTGTGACCCTTAGTGACCTGACCTCTGTGAACTGACCTGGCATCAATGACCTCTTTAGGCAACATATTTATTAGACAACAAACGCTCCATCGATGTTTTTCGATAGCATGCCTTTTATTTGATGTGTTAACTGACTGTAACGCTTTCCTTAGACTAAATCGGTGAAAAAATGCGACCTTTGACCTGACTTATGACGTCATGGGTTGCACCTAGGTCAACGAAACCTGGTAACAAGGTAGTTCCCTGGTGGGGCTATCGAACGCTTTTTGAATGTTTAAAATCGGTCGGTAACTTTCCGAGATCTCAGGTGGAGGGCGAAACGGCTGCACCATCCGATCAGGTGGTAGGGTCCGCCAATAGCCCAAGGGGGCGCGGAATATTTATTCACTCATACAAAGTCATTTATTTTGAGAACACCTTTCTCACGCCACGACATGGTCCACTCGTAATAGAACGAGATGAGGAGTGTTTTCACGCCTCCTTATGCACGGCTCTAGTGTCATTGAGCTATCAACTGTCAGCGGTTTTCGGACAATGAAGTTCTTAGTTCTTACTGAATCCAATTTTATTTCAAACGATTGTCACTGTGCTAGTTTTCTTCTTACACGTTTTTGAAAAAGCGCTGAAGAAGTCTTTGATAGACGAAACCGGTCCGCTTATTCTTTTTCTAATTGTTTTTTGAATATATTCGTTAGACTACTGGCTCTTTACTACAAAATTTGAGAATATTTGGAATTACTTTGACCCGAACGATGTGCAGCTGAATTTTCCCTCTTGAATGATTATGGACAGCTCGCGAAATTAACTTCAACCTAAACTACCGACAAGCAGAAGAAAATCCGATACAAGCCTACCTCAATCCTCTCACCGTATTCAACCGTTGAAACGTTAAAGGCATTTGTTCAGTCCGAGTTGCCATGTCGACCACCCGCGCCGTGCTGGGGGGGGGGGGGGGAGCGTTTTACGCCCTTCCCCCTCAGGTTTTTCGCGAATATCTCAAAAACGGCGACGCGACGCGTAGCGCCATTCAAGGTCAGGTCACCAGGTAACGTCAAGTGACCTTACCTCAGAAAAAAAAAAAAATTTCGAAAGCTCGTTGTAGTTACACCGACTGAGCGATCACTTTAACCCTCGCCGGCACAGGCCATTTTGCGTCCTTCGACGGCACAAGGGGTACGACCCCCCCTCGTACCAACCTCGTTGGTTGGTACGACCCCCCCCTCGAGGTTGGCCCCTGATCGAGCTAGAGCTTCGCGGAAAAAAACGAGCGTGCTGCCCGTCACGAGAGGAAGCCGATGATACCCAATTTTAAGGTCCTAGGTCATCGGGTGACCTTCCAGGTCAGGTCAATGACCCGAAAACCGGGAAAATCGGGACCTGTTAGAAAGTCGGAAAGTGTGGCTGCTATGTGATTTTCCGGGGTGCTGCTCACGAATATCATGTTAGTTTTGATCAGAGATGATGTCTTTAAGCATTTAGACCAGGTCGGGTCAGGTCAGGTCAGGTCAGCCGGTAGGGGTTGTGACGGGTATCCGTAATACGTGTCAACCGCCTCTGACAGCTTCGTAACATGTTACGAAGGCACCAAAACTACTTCGTAAATGTTCAAATGGTTGCTAAATTCAAATTCAGCTCCAAAAACTAGCCTAGAAACATGTAAAACTCGAAAAAGTGAACCGAGGTCACCCGAGGTCAGCAAAGGTCAATGACCTGACCTGACCTTCAAGTGACCTTGACACCCACCCCAATGTATGTGAGCAACATGAAACATCAAATCACATGTTTGAACGTTTGAAACCACGAAAAGCTTGCAAACGCGCGACTAACGCGAGCCGACATACGCCGAATCGCGATTCCGGCCAAACATGGGCTCGGAAAAGAGGTCACAGGTCAAAGGTCATTTGGGTCAGATCCATGAAATTTTCAGGGTAGGTGTAAAATTGATCAAAGCGAGGGTACTGAAAGTTTCGTCACGATCGGCCGCTTTTTACGCGAATTATTCGCGAAAAAAAACCTTAGGGGGGTTGCATCACCCCCCCCCCCCCCCTGTGCCGGCGAGGGTTAAAACTTTCAGTAATTGCTTAGGGTAACAGTATGTATAAAATGGATGCCTCGGATTTCTTATGTCTGTGGCCTAAGGTCAGGTCAGTTTTGCAACTGCTCCATTAGGTATAAGTCAATGGGAGAAAATTGAAATGCGCCTCTTTTGGATGAATTTCGTTCTACACCTCTCAAACATCGGTCCATAGGTAAACATGACACACTGAATCGGTAAATTGCACCTGTGACCCCTGCGTGGGCCCCTGAGGTCATTTTAGGACATAAAAGGTCTTCAGCTGTTTTTTGACTTTTGACAGAGACGTGCTAGAGCGGTGAAAACACCGTTGATCTGAGGCCAAATTTGAGGTCA